>NC_139668.1:18405636-18470290 GCF_951799395.1 Argentina silus | reverse complement strand
GAAAGGGAGGGAGGGAGAGAGGGAGGGTGAAAGGGATGGAGGGAGTGGGGTAACAAAACCCCTAAATGTCATGAGAGGCGCTGCTAACAAAATCAGTCTCACATATTCTAGGACAGAAGGTTGCTGTTCCCTCACAAATCAAAAGTACTAAATCTAATGTTTTCTAAATCACGCCCTGATTTACACCAACGTTCTCACACAGTGCCTGAGAACAGTCTGTACAGTTACGATGCTACAGCTGGTCCAAGCCTTCACAATTACACAAGAATTCTCATTTTATTAAATTTCCTCTCAGGCTGACAAGGTAAGGCTGAAATATGCACTTGCCCTGACGTTGCTAAAGATCTTCCCAGCTCCGAGCGTACAATAGGCGCTTTGTGAGGAGGAAGTAGCAACCTTTCGTCTGAGGAATGCGAGACATGTGGCTCCAATTCGCTGAGCCCAGACATGTGATCCCATGCAACAATGGCTGCTGACAGTGGACGCGAGGCACCGGGGGTGGGGACTTACTGAGGGTACGAGGCCCAGCTGTCTGGTGACAGGATGGATACAGAGCCCTGACCAACGGGCTCCAGAATCAAACGCTTCCAACAAAATGACAGGTATCTTAGGAAGCCGTGTAACCCATGCCTGACTACCTAACTCATGCAGGGGCACAGACACCTTGGCAGTAGCGGACTGGCCATCTGGAGCACCGGGAGAATTCTGGTGGGCCGGTCGATCGGTGGGCCGCGGGGCCACTAGATGCCCCCCCCCACCCCCCACCGCCCCCCCTTTCCTCGGCTGAAAGTCCAGGGCCGCCTCTGCACCTTAGTCTCACACAGCATTCAGCACACCACTTATAACCACCAACACAGACACAGTGAAAGAAACATCTCAAATGCCTGGCAGCAGCACCTGAAGGCAGGAAGCTGAATCAGCATAAGAGGACAAATGGGAGTTAATAACTTCTAGGCATTACCTTAATGACCTCCGTTTCACTCTTACCCCCCGGCTGGAGCTCATTAACAGCTTCACAGACAGTCAGAGAACAAAGGCCAGCCCACCATGTGGGGGGGGGGGGGGTCAGTGGTCTCCACAGATGCCTGCCCCCCATTGAAACCTCGGCGGACAAGAGGCAGAGGCACATATTGATTGGGGCTGCGTGTCAGACAGGGAGCCCTTCAAAGGGGGGAGTCTATCCAACAGCTGCTGCCCTGCAGGCTCCTCCACATCAATCAGTGCTGAGAGGGAGGAGGGGGGAGGAAGGGGGAGGAGGGGGGAGGAAGGGGGAGGGGAGGGGGCTGTTTGGGGCTAGCGCTGGGCTGGCCTTATCAGCAGGAGCCATTCCCCCCACTGCTATATGACCCGCGGAGATGTGGAGGAAGTGACATGTCCCGAGGTGCTATTTTGTTCCCAGGGCATTGCTTCAGAAGTGCAATAAAATAGACAGCACTCAGGGCGGGACTTAGGGAACAACGGCACTGCATTGGTCTGATTCAGAGACACGAGACATGTCTACATTCCCCCAAAAAACGGACACTGGACTTATTGTGCGTTTTTGTCAAGGGGAAAAAAGCTGTTCAAGTTTCTCAAAATGCGGAGCAGAGAGGCCGCAGGGTCAATCAAAGTCCTCCGCAGCTGGTTTACGGCCGGTCCCCTACACCAACAGACGCCTCACACTTGGCTGTTGTGGTATTCAGTGGCCGGGCAGTGATGGATTGACTGGCTGGTCTGTTGACAATGTCGTGCTCCATGCTCCATGCTCACAGCTCAGGGTGAGGAAGCAGCAGCTGGTTCAGCCCGGCACACAAAGGAGCCCCAGTTAGACTCAGAGGGTTCTCTCAGAGGCTCCACGAGCACTGGGCATCTCAACCATTCAAATTCCTTAGCTCAATGAAATGCAAAACATCTCTACCAAATATCTCTTGTGCTGTGTGGCATGTTATCCACTGGATTCTTCCTCTGAATGCGAGCTCTCTGGGAGTCTGCACCAACCTAATGGTTGGTTGTTGTCCTCCCTCCCCCCCCCCCCCCCCCCCCCCACACACACACATCCTCTCCCCCTCCATCTGTTCAGTGCTCCCCCCATAAAAAGAGAACAGTGCCCAGAAACATGCCCCTCGTAATGAGCAGTGAGCTCAGGTGCGCCTGCAACTTTTGAAAGCCTCGCTGGAGGTGCCAGACGAGGTGGCAGAGTTGACTCCCAGCAGGGTTTCACAGGGCTCTCCTGCACGCACACCGTTCTCAGGCGGGCTCTGCGGCCCCCGAAGCTGAGCAAAGAACAGAGCCGTGCCTCGGGAGGCTCAGGAGACCCAGCAATCAGACTAGTCCCACTACAGTACAGCCCTCCTCCCTCACATCACAGGCCCAGGCAGACAGACCGGGCAGGGGACTGAGGGACAGCCACACTCCAGGCTGGGAGAGGGGGTCTAGAGAGTGGGTAATTACTTCCAGACGCCAGAATGGAGACCCCAGGAGGGTTCAGACTCCCAACACTGGAAAACAATCTCTGGAAGAAGCAGGTACTTACTGATAAAACTACATCAGGGAGTGGATGTGGCTTATGGAGTAGCAGTCAATGCAACACTGATTGCCCGTGTATTGTCTTGTGGAAATTGAAGAAAACTTGTTTCAGTCTTATCAATTGGTTGTTGTTATGGTTTGGTCAGGGAAGTTTTACTCCGTCCATGTCTCAGAAACGAGGGCAAGGGTTAGACCCTTAGAGCGCGGGTCTAGAATATTAGGGCAAAGTACCCATGTCTTTCAGAAATGGTTAACTGGACCATTCCTAGCATTCCAGAGAAGCAGCTTTTCACTGCCATGAAAGAAATCATAACCTAATGTTGTTGATAATCTAATTTGATATGAGTTAAGTGTTCAACAGATGTGTTCCTTCAGACTGAGATAGAAGGGGGTCACTAAAAGTTGGGCACTGCGATTGGCCAACAGGTCCTGACATGTCTCCTACCAGCTACATTCACTTGCTTATCGTTAAAACGAGGGCAACAAGCAATACAAGCAGTTACAAATAAATATTTTAGATGTTACAACATTTTCAAATCCATGCTGGGCAGTATAATTCGTTTAACTTGCATAATACTGTAAATTAATAAACGAAGTCAATATTACCTGATGTATCCCACAAACTGAGTTCAATCCTTTGCGTGTCTATTTCAAAACTTGCGGTGTAATTCTCGAACACCGTGGGCACGTAGTTCTACAAAAGAAGAACAGCTGTATGATGCACGTGCTTTGAAAACAGTGTATCCCACACCCAATATTTAATTGAAAACCAATAATAATAATAATAATAATAATAATGACAATAATGATAACAAAAACAACAATCACAATAGCAATAATAATTATAATAGTAATAATAAAAATGACGAATTATTGTCAACACCATCATAATGATAATCAATATTAAATTCATAATGTAATTTAGTACAATCAACTTTTGATACATGTATCATGCATCCATATGACGAACGCACCTCTGGAAAGCAGTCCTTTGCAAAAACGTGAAGAAGAGCAGTCTTCCCACACTGACTGTCTCCCACAACAACTATTTTGCATTTTACACTCTGACTGGGATCCATCCCGGATTTCAGTGATAATTTCTGAGAAGATCTTCTCTCCTTCATTGATTTTAAGTTAAAGGACAGTCCGGGAGAGCTCCAACTTCCGAGAGTGCTATACGGATGACAGGCGGCAGGCACAGAGAACACTGGAGCAGCTGGTGATAAATCCTTTCCTTCTCAATATTGTACGACCACCACTCCACTAGCACAACTGAGTCCTCTGTCTATGAACGGAGTGGGACATTTGTCGGTTTATATACGAGACCAAGAGCCAATGGCTGTCACTTTCTTCGGAAAGCGGTACGTCCCTCCCATCCAGCTCCCAGCGCCGCGCCGCGCCTGCCTGCCTGCCTGCTGAACGTGCTGCGGAGGGAGTAGGCTGCGGTGGTCGTGTCCTCATGGCGCCCCCCGTCGGACTCAGAGACGCTGCTCAGTGCTCAAATAATGATGGGCCAGTCTGTTCGTCTGTACCGTATCTAAATATTATTATCATTTTGCGAAGGTTGTAGGCTACTGTAGCGCATCTGTCTTTTCCCAAGAAATTCTGGAGAGAGACAGAGAGAAAGAGAGAGGAGAGAGAGAGAGAGAGAGAGAAAGAGAGAGATAGTGAGAGAGAGAGCATAAAAAGCAAAATACGAAACACACAGGAAACAGTTACAGTCACAAGTCACACCAATAAATGTTCTTATAGTGTTAGGGTCGCTATGGTGACAGCACAGTCTGGTCAATCAACTATGTTCAACTCTCGCCAGATTTTAGCTGAGTGCAATGATGGTGGACAGTATAAAGTGCACTTCCCTAGCAGTTAATATCTTATAATTGGGCCCAAATTCTGCTTTAATTTGATTATCAATTTGATTATTGTTTACTGTATCTCCTTGTCATGTGTAGTATATTATTCTGAACTATGACCTGACCATATCCACACAAAACCTCAAGGTGTTACCTATCAAATGGCATCCTGCTTTTGCATCTGATCATCATACTTTTAATGTTATAAGCAGTTTAGTTTGGGTCTGGTTTTTAGGTGGAAAATTAGTCAAATAGGGCATTCATCTTAGTGTGTCTGAGTGTCTGTCTGGTGGGATTCCCTTCTGTTGCGTGGGTGTCCTGCCCTGAGGACAGGCTGCCAGGCAGAACCGGACCATCGCACACCACGCAGTGATGATGGAGACTAGTCACCAGGGGGGAGACATACTGTAGGCTTACAGTAGATAGGTAGGGACACGTCACGAACCAGCAGCATCCATGCTAGATGCTACAGTATATTGACATTTACTGTAAATCGCCACGGCAAGTGGACTGTTCCACAGTGTGACTATAACAAAATCCCCCAGTTACTAATCTGATTGATGAATAGCCATACGTAATCAGATTTAAGGAGTACACTGAGGTGTCTAATCCATACTGTCCGTGTAAGCGCCGTTGTTGATCGATACAGTGTTGCCCTCCTCCTAATTGACATTCTGGAACCTAAAATATGGAGGTGTGTATCCCCCAAACGCAACACACACCGTGAGTAGGTCAATACACTGGGCTAGGATGTGATGAATGCTCTGCATTATGGCATGGTAAATCACAGTGGGGTGTGTGTGTGTGTGTGTGTGTGTGTGTGTGTGTGTGTGTGTGTGTGTGTGTCGCTTACTGAATACATTTTTCTAAACCGTAGGCTCTAAATAGTATGTAGTTTGGTTAGTGTGTAGTAGATACTTAGTAACAGTAGGCAGTCTAAGTGTTTTGAGGATCACTGTACCCTAACACAGCCTGTTGCCCTACAGTAATCTCTGTCCAGATGCATCCATATCAGGGAAGCGTTGACATTTACCTCTGGCACAAACACAACACACATTTCTCTCAGTTTGGAGGGTTTCCATTGGTTTATAATCATTGTGGGACCACAGGACTGTAGCGAACGGCGGGGTAGAGCAGCTTGCCCTAAGCGGGTATCGAACTCACAATCTTCCGCTTCCAAACCGGCCGCGCTACCTACGACACCAAGAGAGTTAACTCCTCCAACAACACCAAGAGAGTTAACTCCTCCTACAACACCAAGAGAGTTAACTCCTCCAACAACACCAAGAGAGTTAACTCCTCCTACAACACCAAGAGAGTTAACTCCTCCTACAACACCAAGAGAGTTAACTCCTCCTACGACACCAAGAGAGTTAACTCCTCCTACGACACCAAGAGAGTTAACTCCTCCTACAACACCAAGAGAGTTAACTCCTCCTACGACACCAAGAGAGTTAACTCCTCCTACAACACCAAGAGAGTTAACTCCTCCAACAACACCAAGAGAGTTAACTCCTCCTACAACACCAAGAGAGTTAACTCCTCCTACGACACCAAGAGAGTTAACTCCTCCTACAACACCAAGAGAGTTAACTCCTCCTACGACACCAAGAGAGTTAACTCCTCCTACGACACCAAGAGAGTTAACTCCTCCTACAACACCAAGAGAGTTAACTCCCTTGGCGGAGCTGCTAACGGGCCGTACACAAGGTCGTTACAGGACAATACACCTGTAGACAGGACCTATAGAGGACCATTTTTGAACGACAAATAGAGATGATATTATTGCACATGCACTGTATTTTTTGCACTGCCCTTATATTGTTAATGTCATAATCTATTGCTATTTCAATATGTACACTATATGCATATGTATAAGTACTAATAAATACGATATACAATGTATAATATATTTATATTGTGCGATTTAGTTGGGGTGTATTTTAGCATTTAGGAAGTGTTATTGTATGTTGTGTGTGACATCGTTGAGGCCCTGAGTGAATCAAGCATCTCACTGCTCTGCTCACAGACAGAAAAGGGAAAACAGGCATAGCATTCTAATTTATCAGGTACTTCAAGTAGTTCTACACCGACAACATTTTAGCATATTTTCTTGGTGAATACATTAGATGTGATTACGTAGATGAATGAGTTCATCGTTGTAATGTAGTTGCAAACAATGTAAACAGGGCAGCGTTCTGGCTCAACACTGCTCTCATGTAAGACATTAGGTTGTAACAGAATCAGAATCAGAATCAGAATCAGAATCAGAATTCTTTTATATATGCACATACAAGAAATTGACTTGGTGAGGTTTCTGCATGGGACATAAAAAAACACTAGCAAATATAGACAAAAATTTACAAAATAGCAAAATATTAACAAACTAGCAATAACAAATTTACAAATTTACAAAACAGAACAATAAAACAATACATTGTGTAGGCTTGCGAGGCTAAGTGTGAGATCTCCATTCCCACATCCCCCCCTGTTGCCCCCGATGCTTCTTCCCACCACAGACCTCGTTCCCGCACTGATCTAAGGACTGACAGTGGTGGGACTCTGGCTAAGAGGCATCATGTTGCAGAGGAAAGGGAGATGTTATTTCAAACCAGCCGGGCCAGTGACCTTTACTTACTGGGGGAGGAGAAGAGAGCCAGGAGATAAGGCGCTACCGGTCAGACCACAGACAACACGGCATGGTCATTCCCTGCACGAGTCCTAAGTAAGGGCAGTAAAACCTGATTGCTACTTGGAGGGTATACGGTACGCAAATCTTACTGAGTTTATTTTTGACACTGTATTATACATCTATGGCTTGGTTCATCAACTAGTTGTGGTCGTTTAGGAGAACTTTGGATGTAGGAACAAAACATTTTGGATGTAGAAACAAGACCCATCTCCTCAGGATACATCTTAATGGTCCCTCCTAAAGACCTCTTCACCCCTACTACCCCCCTGTGCAAGTTTCTCTCCTGTTAATAAAAAAATAAAAAATAAAATAATAATAATAAAAAATAAAAAAAACATTTTTTTTTTTAATTCCTTCTTCTAGCATTGTGACTGCCTATGGCCCCTGGTCTGAGCATTGATTACTTTATCTTATGATTCAAGATTCAAGATTCAAGATTCTTTATTTGTCACGCACATACAAGTATGCAGTGAAATGCAAAAGTGACAGTGCCACAGAGTAGTGCAACAATAAATTTAAAATAAACATGCATGAGTTAGATGATTCCAATGGAGTGGATGGAATAATGACTTGGCCCGGATGTCCAGAGGGGAGCAATGGTCAGTCATTCCAGGGTCATGTCTTGCCTGCTGAGCTGGGTTTGGATCAGTGGCTGTCAGGTACATCAGGTATCAGGTACAGGTGTGTGTAGAGGTCAGGTGAGCACCCTGAGCTTCCTGCCCACACACTGCACACCTGGACCTCCTCCTCCAGTCGAGAATAATCCTCCACCCCCTCCCTCCCCTCCTCCCTCCCCCAAAGGCCAAGTGGAAGCAGGGCCCATGGCTAGCGTTTGACATTTTGCTCTGGCAAAACAATTAGCTTGATACAGTTCATATAACACAGAGAGGGCACGGCAGAGGATAAACGCCACACAACACAGTAGACAGCATGGACCTGCCTTCCATCATCTAAACAACATCGCCGTCTCTAATTTGGTTCCTCAGGCATGAACACACATTGTTGGACTGAAGAGAAACATCCTTGTTGGGGAGACGGATGATGACTAAATGGGGGGAGGACCTGGTTCTCTGAGGGGGTCCGTGCGAATGCTGATCACATTTGTTTGTGGGGCCATAAGCATCTCCTCAAGTCATTCTGCACGAGAGGATAATAATCATACATGTCAGTTACGCCCCGAGAACAAAGAGATGAGTGAATCTGTGCAAAGCCCTGGTTTTAATTCTCCTTGTGAGGCTGACTTGATAATTAAAAGGTCATTAAAACACTGCCAATTTTTTCTCATTACATGAACCATATTTGAGATGAAACCGTACCCCTGCTGTTCATGTGATACTGTAATATCTGGAGTCAGTGAAATGGAAGCTGACAGCATGCTTCTGGTGCATTTTCTTCAGGCCAGCATCAGCGACTTTCTCATGATGATGATCACATTAGTCGTAGGTACAGTATTAACCATTTATTTTAGATAAGTTGAGTGCACTAAATTACTATGAAGATAACATATTTACTTAGTTTGATCAAATGATTGTTGATCTAATATAGCAATAGCAATAATGTAAAAAGTAAAATCACCTTGTAATGGGATAACTATTAAGATAACTATTAAGATAATTATTAAAATAACTATTAAGATAACTGTTAAGATAACTATTAAGATACTTATTAAAATAACTATTAAGATAAATATTATGATAACTATTAAGATAACTAATAAGATAAATATTAAGATACTAATAAGATACTAATAAGATAACTATTGAGTTTCCCAACAAGTAACAACAAGTGTCAGAGACAGGACATGATTCCTACAATACATTGACGTCACATTGGAGAGATAAATAAAAACCAGGGCTTTTGCTCTCTGATTGGATCAAATCAGCGTGTGGAAATGGGACTTCGTGACTCGGGTCAGACCCACCGCCGTCTAAGCACTGCAAAGTCTGCAGAGTCACATCACAGGAGGAATTAGATGAGAAGCAGTGTTTGTTTGGATGATTTGTGAGGTGAAGATCAGGATGACATTAAGGAATGCCCGCGAGAAGAAGATGAAGAACGGCTCTTCATCTCTGTAATGAGAGGAGACATGGCCCGTGTGTGTTAACCATGGAGCGGTAGTGTAAATGTCAGACCTGATTAACTCTGCCCTTAGATCCTATCCACTCTGTGTCGTACGTGTCAACTGCCTCAAACAGAAGACCTAAACTCTGACCTCATGTCACGTGCATAAACCAACAATGTTTAAAGATGTTCGAATGTAATTTATGTCTAATGTTGGTATCGTCGCAAAGAGGTTTTTTTTCGGATGTTTTGAAGAGAGGATATGGTAGTAAAGTGCCAATACTACACTCTCAACACTCCTTCATCCAAGGAAAGTTGGGATGTTCATGTCTCACCAGCGTCGAACGTGTAGGTCTCAAAGGCATGTTTTACGTCATAGCTTAAAGCTTTCCCTTTCTCTCTAGACCTGCACAGTCCCCTGGTGGGATTACCCAGTGCTCCAGTACGCCACACACCCAGATGAGAGGGGACCATGGGACCGGGAGGATCTGTGTCCCTTCTCTCTGTCAACAGCATGCTTGTGCCCGACCACAGTCTGGAAGCCTGCCTCAGCCGCAGCCCCTAACGGCACGGTGCAGCACGGATGCCTGGAAATCAACACCAGATGAGGGGACATAGATGCTTCATGCCAGCCGACCAGCCTCCAGCTTAGCTCAGCCCAACAGTGAGGGAGGTCCGGGGTGGGGGGCGGGGGGCGGGGGGCTCCAGGGAGAGCTGGGTTCCCACCAGGGGCCCGTGCTGGAACGTAGCCCTTTCATCATCATAAGTGGTCTCAGTTGTAGGAGTCTGTAGGGGGACGGGGGGGTAACGGGGGGACAGGGGGCGGGGGGACAGGGGACGGGGGGGAGGACGGGGGGACAGGGGGGCATGATGCTGCAGACTGTGTAAAGGTCTATGAGGCTATGGGGGGGGGGGGGCACGATGCTGCAGACTGTATAAAGGTCTATGAGGCTATGGGGGGGGGGGGGGCACGATGCTGCAGACTGTGTAAAGGTCTATGAGGCTATGGGGGGGGGGGGGCACGATGCTGCAGACTGTGTAAAGGTCTATGAGGCTATGGGGGGGGGGGGCACGATGCTGCAGACTGTGTAAAGGTCTATGAGGCTATGGGGGGGGGGGGGGCACGATGCTGCAGACTGTGTAAAGGTCTATGAGGCTATGGGGGGGGGGGGGGGGCACGATGCTGCAGACTGTGTAAAGGTCTATGAGGCTATGGGGGGGGGGGCACGATGCTGCAGACTGTGTAAAGGTCTATGAGGCTATGGTGGGGGGGGGGGGGGGGGCACGATGCTGCAGACTGTGTAAAGGTCTATGAGGCTATGGTGGGGGGGGGGGGGGGGGGCACGATGCTGCAGACTGTGTAAAGGTCTATGAGGCTATGGGGGGGGGGGGGGGCACGATGCTGCAGACTGTGTAAAGGTCTATGAGGCTATGGTGGGGGGGGGGGGGCACGATGCTGCAGACTGTGTAAAGGTCTATGAGGCTATGGGGGGGGGGGGGGCACGATGCTGCAGACTGTGTAAAGGTCTATGAGGCTATGGGGGGGGGGGGGCACAATGCTGCAGACTGTGTAAAGGTCTATGAGGCTATGGGGGGGGGGGGGGGCACGATGCTGCAGACTGTGTAAAGGTCTATGAGGCTATGGGGGGGGGGGCACGATGCTGCAGACTGTGTAAAGGTCTATGAGGCTATGGGGGGGGGGGGGCACGATGCTGCAGACTGTGTAAAGGTCTATGAGGCTATGGGGGGGGGGGCATGATGCTGCAGACTGTGTAAAGGTCTATGAGGCTATGGGGGGGGGGGGCACAATGCTGCAGACTGTGTAAAGGTCTATGAGGCTATGGGGGGGGGGGCACAATGCTGCAGACTGTGTAAAGGTCTATGAGGCTATGGGGGGGGGCCGTCCTGGTGGAGGTAGAACAGGCTCATTGTGATGCGTGGAATGGAATGAGGAATGGAATCGAACACACGTTCCATTCCAACGCATTACAATGAGCCCGTCCTCCGATTTCTACCTCTACCAGCTTCCACGTACCCCTGTATGAGTGCGACACCCTGAAACTCCAGAGTATGTGCAAGCTGAAGGCTCTCCGCTGCGCCACCAAGCAACAGAACGTGAACATCCTGCAAAGCCACCACTGAAAAACACAACAACGTTATCCTCTTATTCCCGAAAGAATATATGATAAAACGTCTCAATCCAATTTCAACCTGCACGCCACGGGGACCCAATGGCTGTGGTACAATATGTTGCCATAGAAACGCCCGTCCTTCTATAGAAACGCTCCCTCAAGATCTTTACATTTCAACTTAGCAACAGCAGTGGAGACCGAGCCCCGGGGGGACAGGAGAGGAGAGGAGAACGTCCCTTTGCTCTCTCTCTCCCTCTCTCTGCCTCTGTCTCTCTCTCTGTCTCTCTCTCTCTCTCTCTCTCTCTCTCTCTCCCTCTCTCTGTCTCTGTCTCTCTCTCTCTCTCTCTCTCTCTCTCTCTGTCTCTCTCTCTCTCTCTCCCTCTCTCTGCCGACTACCATAAAACAAGTAATTCAGGACACATGCAGACATTTAGCCCGTCAGCCAGAAATAATAATAAGAGCAGTATGGCAAGAATGTCTTTGATCCAGGCCTTAATAAGCAGGCAAAGCTCCTTTGATGATTCGCTGACATTTTGAGGGGACTTTTTAAGAGCGTCCTGGATCTAATCAAACCAGTGTGTGGTTCTCACTTTCAAATTGCAGTTCCACGTGTTGCCTTTGCACATCCGCATTTGTGCTCAAGGACTCAAGGTTTATTTGTATAGTGAATAGTTTGAAACTAATCAACGTTTTGTTGTTTACCGTGTGTTACTGCATTAATAATAAATCATAAAAACATGTGGCGGGTAGAGCATTCTTTGTATATTTCTACACAAAGGCAGATTATTATTATTATAACTGTTCCCCTTCCAAAAGCTATTGGAGCATACTGTACTGTACTGTACTGTAGGCCTTCTGAAGCTGTTCCCCCCCTCTGTGATCACATCCGTGTGATCACATCTCTATAAACCACTGCCATTCATCACCAAGAGATTAATTTCGGATGCTGTCAGAAACCACCACTCACCTGACCGACGGCGTTTGAGAAATGGACTCCCCCGTCCCGTTACAAGGTCTTTTAAGTATGTTTTCTCAGGCTGGGATAGACCTGCATCGCCCGATATCAATCATAAACACCATGACGGGCGAGAATGATGACCTCAATAGCAGCTTGTTTGTGGCCTCTCCCCTGTTGTCTGTGTGCTCACCTAGAGGCCTGCCTGGTGAGAGTGGTGTTCATGGTGAAGCCTGTGACCTTTGTCAACAACCCCAAAGGGCCAAATTAGAGAACTAGAACTACTGTAAAAAAACAACAACATGCATGACCTCCCCAGGTCTGAAGAATTAACCCACATCCTGCCGTTCTGAATGTATGGTAATCCACTGGGACCAGATACACTGGAAAATGTATGCACTCACTGCCATGTAAGATGCTTTGGATAAAAGCGTCAGCTAAATGGCATATATTAATATAATAATAATAATAATAATAATAATAATATATGCCATTTAGCTGACGCTTTTATCCAAAGTGGCTTACATTGCAGTGAGTGCGTACATTTCAGTATACATGGTCCCAGCGGGAATCGAACCCACAACCTAAGCGTTGTCAGCGCCATGCTCTACTTATTAATTAATTATATTCTTCCGTAATCAGAGGAACAGAATGAATCAACGACTGAAGTAAAGACACTTTTCATTATCCAGAAACCTACACACCAGATATTATCTATTGGTTAGTTCTTCCACCCTAGATGACAACATGATTAAGGGTTTTGGGCTGTCAGTCAGTCATTATTAGGTCCCAGCATCTCCCTCTGCGCTCGTACCTTGTCTGTATTTGCAGATAATTGGGTGTAATGGATAGAACTTTCCTAAGCATTCAGTCTATCGACAACAATTATTTTACCCTGTCTGAAGTACAGCAGTGCACAAATTGAGCTATTTCAGTCTATACATCCCTCTACCCATTATGATACCCATTGGGGATGAATAGAGAACTGACATTTCCCTTATAAGCCCTTTCTTAAAGGTTTAGAGGTGAGATTGACATTAAAACTCATTTCTAGGAAGTGTTAGTGAATTATGATTAGCACTAGAAGTGTCTCTCTAGGAGATTAGACTAATTAGGGTAATTCCTCAAAGAGTTTGTGCATGACACCAGGTTAAGTAAGAGGTGTGTGATACTGGATGACGGTATCGAGCTGTATGGATTACTTGAGGCTTCAACAGTTCAATGGCGAGGAGCCGCCTTCAAATCCTCTGCTTAAAAACTCCCTTCCCTCCCGTGCACTGTAAAGATCAACAGACTGTTGAACTATCCTGATGGGGTTGGAATCTCCTAAAATATCTCGTACATCCTCAAATCCAATCAAATCAAAGTTTATTTATCATTATTCAATGTAAATAAAGGATTGGAATGCAAGAGAATAACAACAAACACAAAAGTACTAGCACTAATCCTAATATTTACCGTATACCGTCCACCCAATATGATTCTATTAGAAGAGACCCAATCAAATCATGCGGAATCTAAGAACTCCTGTTATTCACAAGCAGTGCACTTCCAACCTAATCTCATCTCAGTTTGATCGTTTATAAATCCCTCTTTTAGTCATAATACTGGGTGATACAGTCCTCTGTGGCTCAGTTGGTAGAGCATGGCGCTAACAACACTTAGGTTGTGGGTTCGATTCCCGCTGGGACCATATATACTGAAATGTATGCACTCACTGCGATGTAAGTCGCTTTGGATAAATATATGTCATATTATATTATATATATTGTTGTGAGAGATGGGGAGGGGTTCCTCCATCAGCGATAAACAGGCTCTTTCCATACAGTCCATTCACTACCTATGTTGGGTATCAATTCAACACCGCACATTCAGATAACATGAAAGAGATACATAAAGAAAGGCGTAATTTACGCAAATGAGGACTACTGACGTGCATGTCAAAAAAGGGACGCTTGCTTGAAACCGTCTCACTTGTGCATTGAAGAAAAAATGACCACAGGGCATATTGTATCATGCTTGCAGCATACTGTATGAATGACAGGAGCTGATTGTTGTGCTTATGAAATGAGTGGGTTGCTATACCATGATCATCACGAGGTTCCTTCGCATCGTGACTCTCTGGTGCTCCTGGCCGCCATCGTATGCTTCTCAAGTGGCCCTGTGACATCACTGGCTCGCCAACACTCTGCCCTGCGTGGACACATGACTGCGTCATAAAATTGGCATATAAAAAAAACCCTCTTTACATCATCACAGTGCGTCACAAGGAAGAATCACAAGGGAAATACCCCAACACCCCAACACCCCAGCACCCCAACACCCCAACACCCTAACACCCCATCACCTCAACACCCCATCACCCCAGCACACACAGTGTGTTCACAGCCCTCATGGCAACCCCCCAACAACACCACCTCCTTTCCTTTCTCCATGTGGTGTCCGTGTGCTCGTCTGTGTCACAGCCTCTGGCTGGCTGCTGTAAAAAGGGAATCGAATCCTTGCCTCCCCACATTTGCAGTGAGCTATTTTCAACGTTCTCGAGGACAAGCAGGTTAATAAACTGCTTCCTGGCCGGCTTCCTCGCTTCTGGAGGAAGTGAAACAGATGGGATCGTTCAAGGGGGGGAGACACATGTACATGTCTCTCTTTTATGTTCCTGCTTGTACTCTCAGTCACACCCGTTTGAAGCTGTACTGTATGTGCCTGTCCGGAGATTGCTTCCATTGCTATGCAAACAGTCGCCCGGCAACCCCGTGTGCTCCATTTAAAGATCGTTGACCACCTGTTGGATATTAGCAGCCGTATGTGCATTGTACATAATGTAGAGAAGGACGTCTAACAGGATAGTGGGGAAATACTTGTTAATCATAATAATAATAATAATAATAATAAACTTTATTTATATAGCACCTTTGTAAAACAATGTTACAAAGTGCTTTACAAATAGATTAAAAAAGAATATATAAAAAAAATACAAAGTTGAAACAGTAAAACGGAACACATCAGCACCAATTAAAGGCTAGTCTATAAAAAAGTGTTTGAAGAAGAGATTTAAAACAGAATACTGAGATGAAACGATGTTTAATCTAACCAATATCTGTACCACAGCGAGTCCAAAATTGATGGGATTAAATGTAACTGTAAATCCTTCAAAGATGTCCACCACCACCCTCAGTGAGCAGAGCTGGGAGTGCAGAGCTGGGACCATAAAGCTGGGCCAGTGGAGGGCCAGGCTACAGCCAAAGCTGCTGACAGGAACATCATGGCGCAAGAGAAACACAGGGCAGGGTCTGGCCACAAATCACCATGGCTCTGAGCACACCCGGCCCAGTGAAGCCAGGGTCTGGTAACATGTGATTTGTTGTTTCCAGCTGCATTCCTCTGGAGCCATTAACCTCCCTCAATTTCTTAGAACTGGAGGAATTTCCCTGTTATGAGTAGTTTGCTCTTGTGAGGGAAAGTTATAGACACAAACATCATGTTCCACTCAGTAATGGCACCAATCGTGCATGCATGATTTCTGATTTCATGCGTGCATTATTTCTGATTTCTGAGTGTACCCTGCATTAGTTACATTACCTTCTTTTTCAAAGATCCAATTTCCTTTCATCAGATACTCCTGGCTCAGTTTAAATCAATCACTCGCACGCATGCAAGAGAATAAGGACAAACAGACACAAGTGGATCGTCACCGCAGCGAACACAAACGATCTCCATGCCCTGCCGACACACTGCTGCAGGGTAAGGGTCCAAACCAGCCCCTCCACTCCTTCAACCCCACACAGCCCCAATTCCATGGAACATTTACGGCGGGAGAAAGTGTCCCCCTTTCCATTGGGATGACGGCTGAAACAGAATGCATTAATGAAGTGATCTGTCAGAAGGTCCACACTATCATTCACAGCCACTGGCCTTCCGCTGCCTGGGGGGGAGCCCATCCATCAATGGCAGCCCCACACAACCTCACTGTACAGTGGGGTGGGGAGCTCTCCTACCTACCCCCCACCACCAGCACACAATGGGCCACAGCCTGGACCAGACACACGCCTGGGCAGGAATCAACACAGGCCAGGAGGACTTTGAAGTGAGATGTTCAAAGACATGGGCATGAATGTTTCAGCGCTAAATGTACATGTAAGGATGATGTAAGGTTACGTGGTTGGACTAGAAGGTTATGTAAAGGAGAGGAAACTGGTGTGATGTTGATGAAAGCATATCCAGGGAGGGTTGAGTGGTTGGGTTCCCATTTATGACACTGCACGCTAAAACATTTCAAAGGGAGAAACACTAAGAGTTCAGGCCACACAATCTGACTGAACAAACCTATTACCTAGCGTAATTGAAAAGACGTGCAGTTACAACAGGATGTATTAAGTGGGGGGAGAGAGAGAGAGAGAGAGAGAGAGAGAAAGAGAGAGAGAGAGAGAGAGAGAGAGAGAACGAGAGAGAAAAAGAGAGAGAGAGAGAGATAGAGAGAGAAAGAGAGAAAGAGAGAAAGAGAGAGAGAGATTAGGCTGGCATGTGGTTAGTAATGAAAGGCTGCTGTGAGAGCAGTCTATTCATGAGGACAAGCCTTAATGAACCCAAGGTCTGATTATCCTTTAATTGTATGTCCAGATCATTTCATCATTTCATCAATGTTTCCATAGTAACGTGTTGTCTAAAATATGTGTGGGGTGGGAGGATGTGTTTATCTGAAGAGCTGATTGAGTGAAGCAGTCTAGGCTGCTAATATAACGGTGTTTCTTGACTAAAATGCCATCGTAAAAGCTCTCTTCCCAAGCACTGCAAAACCCTCTTACACCAAAACATAGTTATGCCAAGACAGGACATGCAATTGGGGCTAAGAATGGGTTGTGATATCTGAAGGGTTTCCGCTGTGTGAGATCAAAGCTCGGCAGTGTCACGGAGGCCCCACTGGCAGGTGTAGCGTATCCTACCCTGCTGTTCCTTCGCATTGTGATTCTCTGATGCTCCTGGCCAGGGACGACCACCACCATATGCTACTCAGGTGGCACTGTGACATCACTGGCTCATCAAGACTCTGCCCAGCGTGGGCACAAGACTATGTCATAAAATTGGCATATCAAAAAAAAAAAAAAAAAACTATTTCGTATCACAGAGACTATTGGTGTTTCTGGAGGAGGGAAGAAACATCCCTATTCAGGGACACACATAATAAAGCAGCACATCTGAGGTCTTCTTGGTAGAAAGTTGATCGGAAATTCACTATAACTTTATTAGGAACACCTCTACACCGTCTCATGGTGGAGGTGATGTAATAGTGTGGGGAATGTTTTCTTGGCACACTTTGGGCCCGTTAATACCAATCAATCATCGCTTGAACGCCACATCCCGTTAGAGTATTGTTGCTGACCATGTGCATCCCTTCATGGCCACAGTTTACCCTTCTTCTAATGGCTATTTCCAGCATGATAATGCACCGTGCACAGCTTGAAAGCGCATCTGAAAAATCTGCAGGAATTGCGTGATGCAATGATGTCATCACAGACCACAATCTCAAAGGAATGTTTCCAACATCTTGTGGAATCAATGCCATGAAGAATTAAGGCTGTTTTGGGAGAAAAGGGAGGCCCTACCCAGTATTAGTATAGTATAGTGCGCGGTGAGTGTATATTGTCCATTGTTCACCTGCCTGCTCTACTGACTTCTTAGAAGGGTGTATGAAAAATAAAAAGACAATACACAAATGGTTTTCCTCTCCATCTCATATAGCCTCTCTCATCTCTACCCCAACACAAGATATCAATAGTATTGTCTCTATTTTGAGTAGAGGACAGTGGGCTTTGTTGGCCCTGGGTTGGGATGTTGAGAAGAGCTACAGCAGGCGGCAGGTGACTGTGGCAGGGCTGACTCTTGGCCCTGCAAAAAGGGGATGCTGGGACGCACAGGGGGTTAGGCTGACATTAGTCACCTGCCAAAATAAACCAGGCCTGCCTGCAGCTCCCAGTTCTTGTCCTGGTAACGCTCCCTTTCAAAGGGCACACAAGGACAGGTGGTCCAGCCCTGCTACCCACCATGCTATTCCACCAAAAAGTCTGTTGAAAGGCAAGTGCATATACACATACACATACACATACACGCGCACGCGCACACACACACACACACACACACACACACACACACACACACACACACACACACACACAGACACACACAGACACACACACGTACGCACAGACACAGACACACAGACACAGACACACACACACACACACACACACACACACACACACACACACACACACACACACACACACACACACACACACATCCATCATCTCTTTGTGAGGCAGACTGGCAGGCAACCCACGCCCCTTATTGTGCTCTAATCACTCTCCATCTGGCCTGAAACACATTCACTACGGCGAGGCGGCAAAAGGATGGCAGCAGGTTACAGTGTTTTAAAACCACGCAGCCAAGATGACAAATGCTCCCATCCCACGTTACGTAAACAAACCTGAAGAATAATAATTAAGTTGAATCTATTAATCAATTGAATTACAGTGTTCCTATTGGTGCTAAGTCAGCAGCATCTGGTATGTGGGTCTTTTTTTTAGGTATTAATTATTATGAGTTTATCTCTTCTAATTAAGGGGTGGAAGAAATTAATTCAGAATCAGATAAATTGCCACTGGCGGGATTAGAAACATCTGCCCGAAAAATAATGAAGGTATTGTTTGAAAACTCTATCAAGACCAAAGCCTGACAAAGCCAGCTTCACAAACAATTAACTTTTATGTTTTCTAGGCACAGCCTGACTGGCCATTAGAGGACAATCATGGCTGTAATCAGAAGCAAATGAACACACAGGAGGATAGAGAGTAAGGCCTCAGTACAGTACAGTTGTGTACAAACTCCTCACTTGCTCAGATGATAAATATGAAACAATACATTACTGTGCCTGGGTTTCAGTTCCACAAGTAGTTTGAACCGGTAAGAAACCAACTGTATTTTAGCATCATTACTTGTCTCTGTTTATGTAAATGTGATGATTTTTTCGAAGCAAGGAAAACAAAGTAATAGAAGTTACATGTGGTGTAATAGCGCCCTCTAGTGTCGTCTCCCTAAAAGGCGCTTTATTTATTGGTTTGATTCAAAGCCTCTTTCAAAACTCCCTTGATTTCACCAACGTGGTTTTAGCTGGTGACCAGCTTATAATGGTGTTTCTTACTGGTCATGCTGGTGACCAGTCATCGGCCAGCTGGTTGACCAGTACACCCTCAGACCATGTCACTTTTAACCATCAGTAAATAGACAGACACCAATACATACATCATTGCTGTTGCCATGACACTGCCAGCAGATACGTTACAATCATAAAATGACTGCGGTGCGAGTTATTAGTGCAAAAATGTTGACCAGTGATTAAAATAAATAGGGATACTGTAGGTTGCAAAGCAAATAAAAGGCCCAACTTCAAAAGGAAGGACCAGGATAAAGGTCGGAGTAGACGCCCAGAAGACCTCAGGAACTGGAATACAGTTACAGCTAACTACAGCTTACTAAGATGCTAATGTGTAGGATGCACCACACGAATAAAAGTTGACTCTTTTACTAAACGTGAAGAACCTCCCTATTAGTGATTTCTCGAAGCAAGGAAAATTAATTGTAGCTCAGAATAGAGTTGATGGTCTCAGAATTGTTTGCTTTGCCATATGAAAATAACGGGAAAAAATCACTCAAAGCCAGTTAATTTCCTTCGATTAGTTGCGGTTTCGATTCAGTGTGTGTGCCCTGGTGTTGAACAAGGTTACATACTACAGATCTGGTAAGTAGGCTGATCCCAGATCTGTCATCACTTCATTGCTGGCGAAGCTGTGGTAACAACACAGGTCCGCCAGGGGGCACTGTCTCTCCAACCCTGAAATTCCATATCAGACTGTATCAGTAGACTGATGCTCAGGCGTCCGTTACTAAATTGGGTGGATTAAAATTAATGCTTAATCGCTTTAAGGCTGGACTCTCAATCAGAAACGTTTCTCTCTACAGGCTAAAAAGAAGACGGCGGTTCTTATCCATATTTCTACATGAGATTGCTCTGTGGGGAACTGGATAGATATGATCTTTCATCTATACAGTATCTATTAAAGACATAGCACATAATGTGCGGCAAACCAGTTTGTGAAAGATACCAAACCAATAACTGCAATTTTTATGAATTTAATTTATTTAAACATATTTCATATCATTTTAAATAACTAACTACACACTGCTGCTCTCAAACCAGTACGCCTGAGCAGTAAGCATGAAGCAAGTGACAATATACACTCACAGTACACTTTATTAGGAACACCTGGACACCTCATCGTGGAGGTGGTGTAATGGTGTGGGGAATGTTTTCTTGGCACACTTTGGGCCTGTTAATAGCAATCAATCATCGCTTGAATGCCACAGCCTGTTTGTGTATTGTTGCTGACCATGTGCATCCCTTCATGGCCACAATTTACCCATCTTCTAATGGCTACTTCCAGCATGATAATGCACCATGTCGCAACGCAAAAGTCGTCTCAAACTGGTTTCATGAACATGACAATGAGTTCAGTGTTCTACAGTGGCCTTCCCAGTCACCGGATCTGAATCCAACAGAACACCTTTGGGATGTGGTAGAACGGGAGATTCACAGCTTGAAAGTGCACCTGAAAAATCTGCAGGAATTGCGTGATGCAACGATGTCATCATGGACCAGAATCTCAAATGAATGTTTCCAACATCAATGCCATGAAGAATTGAGGCTGTTTTGAGAGCAAAAGGGAGGCCCTACCCAGTATTAGTGTAGTGTTCCTAATAAAGGGAGACCCTACCCAGTATTAGTGTAGTGTTCCGAATAAAGTGCATCTTCTCAGCATCCCTGTGTACTTGTAAAATGACAGGACTGTTGAAAACACATCGTTTGGTGTAAACATTTATTGGTTTCAAACAGAAATAAAAACTTGCACCAGCACATTGTACAGCTCTCCAGAATCCACACATCTTGAATATAAATCAGCGGGGAAAGGTGGCGGTGTTGTGTACTTGGTTTCCAGTGACCCATCTGATTGGGTAAGACGGGAAAACATTTGAATTGAATAATCAAGAGCATTGGCTCGGCCGGGTAAGGGAGAGAGAGAGAGAGAAGGGGGTATTTTAACAGGTAGATTTTGAGGACATGAAGATCAGAATTTCTAAAAAAAAATATGCCAAAGAGACATGCCGTTTGTCTCAACTTTTAACTTAAAACCAAGAGAAAAAATAAACCAAAACACAATCAAACCAACATCTTCTCCTCGTGCCAGTGCAAAGCTAACATTCACCATGTAGAAAAGTGACTGAATAATTTAGCTACCATATAACTGATTTATTGTGTGGGTCAACATTTTACAAATGGCATTGGATGTCTTCAGGGGTTGTTTTTCGCGAGAGACACCAGAGTCGAAGGCACAAAAAGAAAACCATTCTGCTGTTCAAGAAGACTCCATAATCTGCTGCTCACATTGCACACCATGTGACAGATAATACTGTAGGTGCACCCTAACTTGACATCTTTGGGTGTAAAGCGTGTCGAACCCAAGTTAGGGTGCACCCTAAAGAGAGTGAATCATTCCTCATGAGGAACACTTGAGCATTCTCCTCTGCCAGGGTAATAGCAACAAAATCAAGAGTTGTAACGAATATAAAACAAAAGAAAACACAAAAAGAACACATGCTGCTGCCCTTTGATATGTTCAAGCCAATTTGTAAAAAGATTCGGAAATTCATTCTTGTAACTTTTTTTTTTTTCCTTTTTTTTTTTCCTTTCTGTTTGTTTCAACTTCGGTTGGATAATTTTACACGTTTTCTAAATGTTTCAAAAAAATAGTGGAGAACATTACAAAGACAACACATTCCCAAAGTTTTCTACAACTCAAGTGAAAACCCGTGACATAATGCCAACGAAGTGAGTGTCTGGTAGTGGGGGGCGGTGAGGCTGGCGTAGGGGGGTCCAGTGGCAGCAGTGACAGGTGATGGTGGTGGCATTGGTGGTGGTGGTGGGAGGGTGGGAGGGCGGGGGCATGGTACCCCTAAACGCCCCCCGTTATTGAGAGCTGGCCCTCTCCAGGTTGTGAAACTCATTGTGTTTCTTGCTAGTTCTGAGTTTGAACGTGGTGAGGGGGCTGCTGTGTTTCAGCAGGGCGTTCTGCGCCGCGTACTTGGAGGGGAACATGGCCAGGATGGTGTAGGTGGAGGCCAGGTCGTTGGGGGGTTTGCAGTGGTCAGTGTTCGTGTCGCCGTTGTTGGCGTCCCCCCCGGCGCCACAGTGCAGCCCCCCCGGCTGGCGCTCACACAGCCACTTGATCATGGCCCCCCCTTTACACAGTTCACCCAGCAGGCAGTCCGCCTCCGTGCGGCTTATTCCCTCCGGCAAGTGCGTCACCTCCAGGATCCGGTCGTTTACTGCACGGAGAGAGAGAGAGAGAGAGGGAGAGAGAGAGAGGGAGAGGGAGAGGGAGGGGAGAGAGAGATGGGGGGGGGGGGGGAGAGAGAGAGAGGGAGAGGGAGAGGGAGGGGAGAGAGAGATGGGGGGGGGGGAGAGAGAGATGGGGGGGGGGGGGAGAGAGAGATGGGGGGGGGGGGAGAGAGAGAGGGAGAGGGAGAGGGAGAGAGACAGTTGTTTGGAACGTTTCATTGGCGGTTGATTTGATGTGTTATTTGTTTGATCTCAGAGACGTGTCTGAGGGCGTAATCTGGGCCTCAGTGAGCGAATGGGCTGCCTCACTCTGTCAGTGCAGGGTTGGCCTGACCGCTAACTAACCACCGCTAATTAACCACCGCTAGCTAACCACCGCTAACTAACCACCGCTAACCACCCACCGCTAACTAACCACCCACCGCTAACTAACCACCCACCGCTAACTAACCACCCACCGCTAACTAACCAACCACCGCTAACTAACCACCGCTAACTAACCACCCACCGCTAACCACCCACCGCTAGCTAACCACCCACCGCTAACTAACCACCGCTAACTAACCACCGCTAACTAACCAACCACCGCTAACTAACCAACCACCGCTAACTAACCACCGCTAACTAACCACCCACCGCTAACTAACCAACCACCGCTAGCTAACCAACCACCGCTAACTAACCACCCACCGCTAACTAACCACCGCTAACTAACCACCGCTAACTAACCACCCACCGCTAACTAACCAACCACCGCTAACTAACCACCCACCGCTAACCACCCACCGCTAACTAACCAACCACCGCTAACTAACCACCCACCGCTAACTAACCACCGCTAACTAACCACCCACCGCTAACTAACCAACCACCGCTAACTAACCAACCACCGCTAACTAACCACCCACCGCTAACTAACCAACCACCGCTAACTAACCAACCACCGCTAGCTAACCACCGCTAGCTAACCACCCACCGCTAACTAACCACCCACCGCTAACTAACCACCGCTAACTAACCACCCACCGCTAACTAACTAACCACCGCTAACTAACCACCCACCGCTAGCTAACCACCCACCGCTAACTAACCACCGCTAACTAACCACCCACCGCTAACTAACCACCGCTAACTAACCACCCACCGCTAACTAACTAACCACCGCTAACTAACTAACCACCGCTAACTAACTAACCACCGCTAACTAACCACCCACCGCTAACTAACCACCGCTAACTAACCACCCACCGCTAACTAACCACCCACCGCTAACTAACTAACCACCGCTAACTAACCACCCACCGCTAACTAACTAACCACCGCTAACTAACCACCGCTAGCTAACCACCGCTAACTCAATTACATCATGGCTGTAAAGCAAGATTTGTTTGTCCAGTTTGTCTGAGTTATGATGATGCCCAGATGATAATGATGATACAAACACTTGATTAAAAATCCTTCTCTGAAAACTTTGAGAATCAGCACCTTCTTCACAGCCAGGTACAGTAGGTTCTGTTGCCAGGTGTGAATTCTGCCCTGTCTGTAAATAATTCTGCTTGGATTTTACAAACCCCATCCTCTCCTCCTGCACTGCACAGCAGGCACATTTCAATAAAAACTGGCTAGTCATAAATCTTACATCACTCAAATCCGCATAGGCTTTTTTATATGTTTTTTTTTTATATGTAAGACACGAAAGGTTACTTGACCAATTATTATGCTTGATACTTGATACATTAAAACTGAAGATGACGGTTCAGTGAGTGGAACTTGAAAGTATTTTTATTTAACCTTTAAAATTAGCCAGGCGGTCGGGTCAGTGAAGGACAAATTCTTATGCACAATGAACAAGCTAACACCGTTGTCTTAGGACTTCCACCCTAGAGTGACGTCCCTCTCTATTACCTGGATCACCTACACTGAGATCTGTAGAGAGAGCTTTCCTGGTGGGCTTCCTCCCTCTGCCCCCGTGCCGGATTCCCATTGGACCCTGCGGGAGAAGTAAGCAGACGCGTTGACCGGGATGTGGGAGGAACCACATATCAAAACGATGCTTAATTACGTTCTGAGTTTTAATATCGAGATGTCCGACACAGCCGTGTTTGTCTACCTCCAGGACGATTCTTTTTACCCATCACCTAATCAACGTTTATTAGTGGTTTTCTCTCCGCAGAAACAACACAATGTGAAAAGCCTGGAGGTTGAGGTTGTGTGAGGCTGAGGCTGGTCTGAGGACACACCTGGTGGTTGGGGACCATGTGGGTGGCGTGGAGCAGCGGGGGGCGGAGGGGAGGGTTGTACTGCAGGGGCTGTCCCAGCAGAGGGAAGCGACCATCACCTGTTCACACCAGGAGAGAGAGAGAGAGAGAGAGAGAGAGAGAGAGAGGGAGAGAGGGAACACGGTCAGGGCACGTCAACACACAGTACAGTATGTGCTCCACATTTGGCCCTGATAATTCAAACTGACATTTAAGGACTTTTGTTGATTTTTTATTGTTTATTATTATTATTAAAAAGGACAACAATTGTGTTATTATTATTAATAACATTATTATTATTATTATTATTATTATTAATAATAATACAATTGTTGTCCTTGTTGTTGTACAGCGCATTGGGTTCAAGAAATGTGCTTTAGAAATCCGATCGATTATTATTATAATTATTATTATAATAATAATAATAATAAAATGAGTTTGGAACTCACCATGTCCTGGGCCGAAGGGTCGGGGGAACTGGGGCATGATGGGAATGGGCGTGAGTCCAGAGCGCATGTTCTTGATGTTGGCGAGGTGGGCTGGAGTCGGGGACTGGGACTGGGCCGGGGAGGCGCTGGGGCTGGCCATCTGAGGACTGCTCTGGAGCGCAGGAGACACGAGGAAAGACAAACGTCAAGGAAACAAAGGGAAGCCTTTTTATTTATTTTATTTTTTAACGATTTTTAATTCCTAAAGTCTGTTTTAAGAATCAAAAACGATTGATTTAAAAAGCAGCCAAATTGTTTGGTTTGTAAATAACCTCAGTTATTACATACAGTATTATATACAGTACCAGTTAAAAGACTGGACACACCTTGCCAAGAGTGTGCAAAGCTGTCATCAAAGCAAAAGGTGGCTACTTTGAAGAATCTAAAATATAAAACATATTCTGGTTTGTTTAACACTTTTTTGTTTACTACATAATTCCATATGTGTTCCTTCATAGTTTTGATGTATTCAATATTAATCTACAGTGTAGAAAATAATAAAAATAAAGAAAACCCATTGAATGAGAAGGTGTGTCCAAACTCTTGACTGGTACTGTAGATATTATATAACAGCCAAATAAAACATGACAACGGCTGACTGTGATGTAAACATCCCCCAGGGCAGCTGGTCTTAATATATATATATATATATATATATATATATATATATATATATATATAAATATAATACATATCTGCCATTTAGCTGACGCTTTTATCCAAAGCGACTTACATTGCAGTGAGTGCATCCATTTCAGCATATATGGTCCCAGCGGGAATCAAGCCCACAACCTAAGCGTCGTTCTACCTGCTCTACCAACTGAGCCACAGAGGAGCTGTTCTTACCTGGGAGTTGTCCATGGGGGCCATCTCTGTGGACCTCTGGCTCCGCGTGTGGTCCAGACTGTAGTACTTGTTGTGTTTCCACTGCGGAGGCGAGTGGGCCTGAGGCTGGTGGTTGGGGGGGAGGGTGAGCTGCATCATCACCACGCCACCTGCAGTCGGTCACAACCACCGGCGTCGTGACATTTCAACGAAATTGAGAATATCGTAATCACATCAGAAGCGTTCATGACGCCGCGGCTGTAATTCATGCAAATCCAATTAAAAATATCGTTAACCGAACACAGCTTCTCTCAAATGAGGTGCTCTTGCGAGTGATTAAAAAGTAACAATTTGAACAGCGATATCCATGTTGACTTATGAATTACTAAGCTGCCTGGACATCAAATATCGTTACAAGGACAATGAGGAATTCAAACTTCATCACGCTATAATTTCCGGCCCCAAACTAGCCAATTAAATGTGTTTATCAGACGCTGAAGGTTAAACCCTCTCACGACCTTCTTTTTACCTCATTATTATTGAACTGAAAAAGATGTCTCTCTCATAATAATTACACTGCATAATAAAACCAATAATGGTACCCTCAAGCCCTCAGGTCAGGGGGTGTATGAGTCTCCCCAAGGGTAATACAAAATTTAGTGTGGTTTTTAAGTTTCCCCATCTGTGCTTCTGTGGTTTCCAGAAGACTGGCTACACTGACAAGGTAAGAGAAACCCCTATGGTAATAGAGTATATGGGCCTATTAAAATGCAAGGGTATGTAGGTGGGTGGGAGGTGTCGCTGTCTGTCGCAGGCGTCAGGAAGAGACAGTGAGACTCAGGGAGGAGACTCAGGGAGGAGACTCAGGGAGGAGACTCAGGGAGGGGACTGAGAGGGGACTGAGAGGAGACTCAGGGAGGAGACTCAGAGAGGGGACTGAGAGGAGACTCAGGGAGGAGACTCAGGGAGGAGACTGAGAGAGGGGCCAGACCTGTACACTGCTGTCCTGGGTGATGCTGGGAGCCACACGGAGAAGCCGCACGGGGAAACTGCATCTGCTCCGACCCCGGAGGAGGTAAAAAGCTCACTGAAGAACTGTAGAGAGACACACACACACACACACGTTTGTGTCAAGATTGATATCAACAGCGAAAGCTACTGAACACACACACACACAGACACACACGTGTGTCAAGATTTATATCAACAGCGCGAAAGCTATTACACACACACACACACACACACACACACACAGCGAAGGCTATTGATGATCTAAAGCCATGCCACTGAGTCGGAAAACCCGACATCGTTTTTCCCCGTTAATGTTCAAATTGAGCTCAGTTCTAAAGAAAGTGGTCCAAACCCTCGTTTTAGCAGCAGCAGCATTTACACAGTAGTATCTGCCCGGCATCCACCTGCAGCCCCTGGGGCAGCACTCATCCTGCACCGCGGTGGATGGGAGGAGGCGCAGATGGAGGAGCGATCCTCGTGGGAGCGGAGGTGTTATATTAGGTCTGGCTGCAGCCGCTGCCTGATAAATCACCCTGAGACTGCCCTACTAAAGGGTGCTCATTAGAGCTGAAGGAACAATGTGAAAGTGACCTCCTCTTGCACTCTTCCCTCTTCTCTGCAGTGCCCCCATAATATCAGAAGCGCTAATCCTCTTGAACACACAGATTGATTTAGGCCATACAGAGGAAATGAATTACATGTTTGGTAATCCCAGCCCAGCACCATTAATCAGAGACAGCTAGAGACCTTTAATAATTCTTTCATCTTTTCTCATCTTCAAAAGTTTTCTTTTTTTTTTTTACAGTGTTTATTGAGCAGCAGCATATTTTGAGAGCTGATATTATTATCAACACAGACACACACACACACACACAGACACACACACATACATACATACATACATACACACTCTCTCTCTCTTCTATGGGGATGGGAGAAACCCCTCATCAACCGTACCTCATGGTGCTGTGCTGATTTGGTGGAATAACGCTGTAGTAGACCTGCATGCTGGACATGGGCATGGGCCCTCCCTGGTTAGGGATGACCATCGGCTGCTGATAGGTCTGCTGAGGCATATTCTGAGATCCTTGGGGCATCGATACCTGCTGAACAAACAGCATGCCCCCACCATCACTCATTTTGGCAAGCTTAGAAAGATAAAAATCACATTATTATTTTTTAATAATAATACGACGACAAGACATCCCTAACATGGAGCGAATCCCTTTTCGATTTGGGGGTTGGATTGGTTCCCTCGTTCTGTGCCCAGTCAAGGCAGACGGTAACAAGAGCATGTTGACGTTCGGGGATGGAGTGACGAACCTGATAAGACGGCATAGTGGGGGGGTACTGGACCATCACACCTTGCATCTGATGGTTCCCCATGTTGCTGTGCTGGCTGCTGACGATGCTCTGATTGGTGGCTTGCTGCACGCCCATCACACTCTGGTAGCTCTGTGGTTGGTTGGGCATCACGGCCTGGTAACCTGCAGGAGAAGAAGAGGAGAGCACACACGTTCTGAGACCCCCCCCCAAGAGAAGACGACGACGACAACAACAACAACAACAACAACAACATGGAACGACGCAGCAGAGCTCAACAAAAAGGGAAACAAAAAGCGGTGACGTGTCCATTCACGATGTGCACGGACGAGGATGAGTCATGACGAATGTGTTTGGTCGTGCTTTGTGTCGTTGGAACGGAGCGGAGCGGCAGGGAGCTCTGAAGTCAACGGTGCAACTGGACAGCTGGTGCACACAGACGACGCAGAACAGTCACATGTTCAGGGGACAGAAGTGGCCACGGCAACGCTTCTCCATAGCATTCAACAGTTGTTATGTGGCTGTAATAATCTATGCCATTTAGCTGACGCTTTTATCCAAAGCGACTTACATTGCAGTGAGTGCATACATTTCAGTGTATAGGGTCCCATCGGGAATTGAACCCACAACCTAAGCGTTGTTAGCGCCAAGCTCTACCAACTGAGCCACAGAGGACCAGTACCGGCTGTACTGACGATAAGAGTTTTCTGTCGTTCTTCGTCCCACCCACCCCAGCCTCCACCCACCCCCCCCCCCAGCCTCCAGCCTCCATCCCCGACCCCTCCAGCCTCCATCCCCGACCCCCCCAGCCTCCACCGGCTCATTCGCTCTGTATGCAGCCGGGGTCTGATGAGTCATGGGCTCCCTGCCATATTATGTACTTGCATGTTGTGGTCGTTTAACTCCTGGCAGGGAGCTCCATATAACGGAGCCATCCAAATACGCCAAGATTAAATGTATTACCGTTTTCATGCAATAAATGGTTCAAGTTCACGTGAGTGTTCAGTGACTGGATTGTCTCAACTGATGACTTGGGTAATTGTCTTTGTATTGCTTTCAAAATTACTTTTTGAAAGCATGAAGAAATTAATAATAATAAAAAAACAACTTTGAGAACAAATGTTGTGAAACAGACAAGAGTACAATACAGGAAAACTGTAGCAAAGTAAGAACAAAGAGCTGACAAACAGTAGTACTTCTGTGTGCAATTTTGACCCCTTCTGGAAGAGTAATTCAGGGGACGACGGAGAAGGAGTCCATTTCTGTCTGTAACTGTGTCGAAAAAAATGGCTGAAAAGTGGGACGAATGGGATGAATGGTAGTGCCCCCTGAGAGAGGCTCAGTGGGCTATTTTTACCAGCGGTCTCCCACCTCCACTTACAGTAGAAACCAAGCATGAAATTACTATTATATCAAACGTACACCATTCCAGCTGAATGAGCAGGGAATAGGATAAGATTGCCTTATACAGTATGGGCGGTAGGTGTTGCTCACGGGCACTTAATGTCCGTCATCGTTGTCGGTGTTATGCTTCACGCAATCTACTTTGAAAGGCACCTTCTCACAGGGAGGCGACCCCAGCGGGGGGCAGAGGCAGATCAACCACCGTAGCTGAAGAGACGAGAAGTGAGGGGCTGAAAAAGAGACCGGTTCACTGTGAGAATCATAGGCCTCTCATACAGCGCCCCGGCCCCGGATTCTGCACCTCCGGGTCTTCCAAACCCACGCCTCTAGGTCCAGAACCGCCCCCCCCACCCACCCACTCAACCCAGAGTAACCCCCTGAGGCCCCCCGGCAATACCCTGGCACAAAGATAAGTCTGTCATTATTCTGTCATTTGGTCATTATTCTCCATTACCTGTGTTAGCGACCCGCTAATACCTAGCAGTCTTTGCACATCTGACCCGTGTACTTTCACTGCGTCCTTCTTCACTAGGGTAAGGACATTTAAAAAAAAAAAAAAAAAAGAAAAAAAAAAAGTAGACAATTGTAAAACACCAAACAATGCCCAATTGCAGTTTATGACGCAAGGAGGAGGAAACGCTCATTAGTTTCTCTGTGGCAAAGGCATCACAAGGCATAGACGGTGCATTGGCTAATTTGTCCTGTGTGCCTCATCTCCGCAGCCCGCCCCGCCCCGCGCCCCCCGCAGAGGCAGCCAGATGATGGAGGAGCGTTTTCCTATTCTATCCAGTAAAAGGCCACAGAGAAGCATTGAGCGGGAACTAACAACCTGCCCCCCGCCGTGTGTAGAGAACCGAGGACAGAAGCAGCAAACAGACGGCTCTCTGGGAGAACTCTCAGCTCATGAAGACAGAACACAGAACCCTAGAGGCTTCTGGGACGCGCTGGCAGCGGCTCACTGATGAGAAGGAAACGCATCACATAACAGTAACAGATAGAGCAGAGAGACATCTGGGACAGGAGTGGGGAAAGTGGGCAGTTATGGGTCTCTCTGTACTGGGCAGTGTTCTTTCATCCTGGTCCCAGAGACCCAAAAGGGTTTTCAGGCTTTTGTTGCAGTCCAATATTACCATTACCACTGTGCCTGGAGCCCAGTTCCAAAAGTAGTTTGAACTGTTAAGAAACCAACTGTATTTTAGCATCATTACTTTTTACTTATCATTACTTTTATGTAAACGGACTGATTTTGTTCGTGAAACGAGAAAGGAACTACCTCGCTGTCCAACTAAGGTCCAGTATTACCACAAAGGGCTGAATGAATTGTTGAATCAGGTGTGTACGTTTAGGCTGGAACAAAAGCCTGCCAAGTTTGTGAGACCCCAGGACCAACGCTGGAAATACACTGGTTGAGAGGAATAGAGAGAGAGAAATAAAGAGAGAGAGAGAGAGAGCAGGAGAGAGAGAAGGAGAGAGAGAGCAGTAGAGAGAGAGAGAGAGAGAGAGAGAGAGAGAGAGAGAGAGAGAGAGTGTGTGTGTGTGTGTGTGGGGGGGGGGTTACCTGGTGGCTGAGGGGGCTGGGGCAGAGGCTGGTTTTGGGGGCTGTTGTAGTGCACTGGGGTGATGGGTCGGTACTGCTGGTTGGAGTGTGGGTACTGAGCAGGTGCACAGTAACACGTTGGCATCTGCAGTGGAAAAAGGAAGTTAAACTGTGCCCAGCTGATCCTCTGATCACTTTTAAAACTCATTAAAAAAAAGTGGGTTAACACAAAATGTCAAGGGGTCGGGGGCGGGGGAGGGGTGACCATACCTGCTGCACAGCCTGCTGCATGTAGCTCTGCTGCTGCATGGCTGGCTGGCCCATCGGGGGGGCCGGGGTGGGGTACACTTGGGCCGGCACAGGTACCGGCTGGCATTGGGGGGCTACCATGTAGCCCGTCTGCTGGGGGGCCTGGAGCACCATGGAGGAGTGGTACATGGCAGGGTGGGCATCAGGGCCTTCGCCAGACGCCTGTCGAGTTAGACTCATGTGGCTGAACTGGGCACCCAGCTCATCGTGCTGGAGACAGACGGGGGCAAGAAGCAAGCATGTCAGGGCCAGGCGGTTAGAACCAGGGGTCCCAGACGGAGGTTATTAATATCACCAAAGCACTTCAGATTAGGCCATCTACGGCAAGTTGTTGAGCGGTAGGTTTGAAATGTAGCCTTTCTATTCATGGATTATTCAGCTTCAACATCTGGTGAAAAATCAATTATTCAAAGCAGTTTCCACTCGTTTAATGAGTCATAGAGGGACATCTTTTGGTAAAAATTAGGTCAGAAAAGAGGTTAACAGAATGCGTGACCTACATCGGCGGGTATTAAGGCTAACAGGCTCACTCACACTCGGCTGACACGTCAATCATCAACTCCACAGCCAGTGATACTGTGGGACTACACACTGAGAGAGACCTTCACCTCCAGAAATACACCACAAACCTCTGCATGAAAACAATCAACTGTGGAGCATTCAGATTATCGACGGGACGATACGGGATAGTCAACAGACACAGACACCACTGACACAACACACAGGCACGCTTCGGGTGAGGAAGACGTGCAGCGGAGGAGGAGAGGAGAGAGAGGGAGGGAGGGGGAGGGAGGGAGAAGAAAAGAAAAAGAGGATTGGTACCACAGTGTATTGTTGGTTAGGGGAGACAGGCAGGAACTGAGGAGGCGGGTAAGAGATCGTTGAGTACTGGAGAGGCTGAGCAGAGGCTGGGAGGGGCCGAACCGGCTGAAGGAGGAACACAGTAGAGAGGCATATGAGTTCAGTCAGAGGGGGTTAGGATGGAGGGGTGGTTGCACTAGAGCTGGGTAACACCAAAGGCTACGGAATTAAGTGGTCCTCTGAGGCTCAGTTTGGTAGAGCGTGGCGCTAACAACGCTTAGGTTGTGGGTTTGATTCCCGCTGGGACCATATGTACGGCAATGTAAGCCGCTTTGGATAAAAGCGTCAGCTAAACGGGAGACATTGTCCACCTCGGAAACTAGAACCGTAACCATGCGAGGTTTTTCGGTGATAGGTTTCGTATTTATCAAGTTGGGGAAGCACCTTCATTCGCGCATCGGTAGTTATTCTACGAGCGCAGTGGATCTCGTCAGACTTCACTCTCCCTCTTTTTTCTCTTCTTTTTCTCAGATCGGAGGGCTAACGTGCTCCGCTCTGTGCGGCTGAAATATCGTAAGACTTCAGACATTACACACGTTTAGCTCAAACAATTAATCAAGTTTCAAACTTATCCTTATTGATTTAACGGATGCCGCGCTTCACTTTTTTTTTTTAAAGTCGGCGATGGCATATGGCCCCTCAACTGAAATTATTCATTTGTATTATTATTTTCTAGTCATTATTTTCGCCAGGAATGAGCCACAAATACTGAATAGTAACATCGATCAATATCATAATATCTTAGAATGTTACAAAGGTGCCGTATGTGTGTTTCTAACGGACAAGCTTGGCAGGGCGTCCACCAAGGATTGTAACGATTACATGTCTAATTTAATACGCCATTACATTCTTTGGCGTCCACCAGGACATGATTATCCATGTCGTGTACTGAAGGAAACGCAGATGTAGTGGCTGCAGCAGCATAGACCTACAGGTTGGTTCATACGTGTAGAATAACGTAATCCACCGTGAATAGTCCACAACATATGACCAAACACTGAGGCGCGTCACCCAGCCCTAGTGGTCGCATGTAAGACAACAGAAAGGCAGGGTCATGGATTCTACTCAACATAGATGACATCAATGAGAAGAAAGTAGAGTAAAGAAATGAACACATGCAGTTTTTGGACTCTGTAAAAAATATAGATTTAGGTTTGTCAGAAAAACCTAAAAAAAAAAAAAACATTGTCAAGATTATGAAAAATGCATAAAATCTAGTTTGTCGTCACCACGGTTCAAATATCCTCAGCGTTACAAATTCAAATTCAAGCTCATGCTCCTAGGTTGCTTATTAGGAGAACATTTGTGGTGATGCATCCGGGAGGTCTTATTAAATTTAACCACTCTAACCGCTCACAGCAGGCAGGCTTAAACACAACTTCTGTATTGACGCTGGAGTCAGTGAACATCGGTGAGGTAAATGAGCGGTGGGGGCGCCAACTGACCTGGGAGAGGATGTGATTGGTTGGCTGGTGCGGAGCTGTGGGGGGCGGTGGGGGGGGCAGGGGCTGCTGGGTCCTCCCCTGCTGTGGGGTCATGGTGGGGTTATACACCACCGCACTGCCGTCTGGGTTCACAAAGGGCTGGCCTGCCGGAGGAGAACAGACGCTCAGACACGCCGCAAATCACACCAAAACACCATCAGAAATACACTGTTAAAATACACAGCCTACACACGTTTCACCTGTTAAAATACACAGCCTACATATACATACACACGTTTCACCTGTTAAAATACACAGCCTACATATACATCCACACGTTTCACCTCGACATGCTTTGCAAGAGAACAGGCAGGGTAGACAGGCTGCGTAAGTAGTGTTAGTTATACCACAGCCCTCTTAAAGGACAGCCATTCAACTCCCCATCTTTCCCATTCAAGTGAGTAAAAACTGCAGTTCCTATGGCAGTGGCAGCAGAGGGCGCACCTCAGTAAGGCGCAGTAAGGACAGTTCGCATTGACGTAATGCAGCTAAAAAGCTAAAAATCGATCTCTAAAATGTATTCATAAACCGCGTGCCTCGCCTGATCTTTACTTGTCCTAAATTATCTTTCCACTGATAATTAAATATAGACAACGTCATACTAAGAGACTTTCGTCTCTATGCAAGACTAGACTTTTGATTGTAAAACCTGCTAGCACTATGCTTAATGAGGCAGATAGCGCAGTCCTTTTACCAATTCTTGACTAAACAGAATACTGTAGAAATTACGTATTTGCCTCATATTAACCATATATAGATACTGTCCTTGGAAATAAGTCAAAAGTTGTCTTTGAATAAATCTAAAATAAATTTCCAAATCAATTTCTGTGAAAAATCTCCACTGGAGCCAATGTATTTTCTCTCTTTAGCACCCCCTGCTGTTACAAAATATAATGTCTTTGTTCTCCTGTAAATACATTCTCTGGTTACACTCAGATACTGATTAAAAACCAAGATCACATCAAATCAAACCAAAGATGAAATCAAAGACACAAAAACACCACACCACCACACACAGCGAGAGTCTGACCCAGATCACACCGACTAACTCAGTAGGAGGGGAGCCTCGTCCGAAGAAACCAACCTGTGTGTGGGTTCACCAGAATACTGCCAGGCGGTATCCCTGTGGCTTCCAATGGAAGCAAATAGTAGCTAGCGTTAGCTGCGGCCGGTGCCGGGCCAGGGTCGCTCCTGGGCACAGAGCTACTACCGCTGTTGCTGACGGCAGGGTAGAGTGGAGGCCCGCCGGGGCCGGCCTGGGTTAGAGCTGGGACAGGGAGGGGCAGTTGGGGGCGAGAGAGCGAGCTTGTAGAAGACCCTACACTACCAGAAGACTCAGAACCTGGAGAGGGAGCAATGAGAAGAGTCCTTTACCTACAGAAACAGGTTAGCATGCTCATTGTCCTACCAGGCATGCTCAGCCAGCCTCTTAGGAGGACAGCCGTGGGTCCAATCAGACCAGGCCAGGCCAGGCCAGGCCAGGCCAGGGCCCCAGACTGAATTCAATGGCTGTGTGGTATTCAGTCCCTCTGTGAACAGGAGGCTCTTGTTCTTTCTATTCAAACAGTCTAAAACGAGATGTAAAACAGCACTATTTCGGTCATCTTACAACCAAGAACATGCAATTAGTGTGTTAATAATACAAATGCGTCAAGGCCGTCTTCTGGCAATAACATAATCAGCCTCAGATGTTTGATCACAAGCTAGATAGCTGGGAACATTACATGGGAGCAATTAGCACCAGTAAACCTCTTTGAAGTTTAAAAGGTATATTTGCCAAAACAGGAAGAGTCAATGAATTCAGACTTTGACTATACAATAGATAATAATATAATATATAAATATGTAATAACATATACACAAAGACAACTATTAGGCTTTTCAAATACAAGTAAATTGGGCGTACAACAACAAAGCAGTGTGAAGCTACACGGTAACATGCGTCGCATGCAGTGTGTCTGATGATGTGCTTCTCTGAGAGAGGACGGGACTGACAGTAACAAGGCACAAAATGTCTCCCTGCAGCAGCGGTTCTGCAGCACAAAATGATGAGCCTCGTCGTAAACAACTTAAAATACAACTCAAGCTGGCGCAGTAACACTAAAAAAGGAAGAAAAAAAAGAAAAAAAAGAAATAGCTTCCCCAAAACAAAGGAACGCAGGAAAAAAAAAAAACGAGGAACACAGAAAACACAGTGAGAAACGGTCCCCAAGCCTCCATTCCCCCCTGCATTTCAGTGGGACGCTGCACACTGACACACACAGCGAGGAGCAAATTCATATGTCTGACAGTGAGGGACTTGTGGGTGACATTGTTAAGGATGTGTTGTTACCACCAGGTAGTAAATGACTTGTTGGTCACAAAGCATTTCTAGTTTATTTCATAGAGAACACAGAGACTACGTTCTATCAACGTAATGGTCACACTGCGGCCCAATCTCAACTTCTGTTAAGAGCGCTGAGGGTTATCAAAACAAGTGCTTCACACCATGGTGTGTACCAAGTGGACGTGATGAGGCACAGCGTGTGTGTGGGTGTGTGTGTGTGTGTGGGTGTGTGTGTGTGTGGGTGTGTGTGTGTGTGTGGCTCTCCACTTGCCTGTTTTGGACAGCCGGCCGGTGCTCTTGCTGCTAGCGGAGCTGTCCCCTCTGATGAGGACGGAGATGCCGCTGAAGCTGCTGGCCTTGGTCATGGCCGGCCTCAGGTTGCGGTTGGAGCTGTCAGAGTCCGTGCTGCTCCACGGCCGAGGGTCGGAGTACTTGGGCTCGTTCTCCGAGCTGCGGCTGTTGCCCGATCGGCCGTCCCTCAGTCTGATAATCGGATTCAGAATTTCCACATTAGCGTGACATCAGATCAACAGGGTTCACCACACAGGGGTTAATGGTGTGTTTGTTTGGTTTAGTTTTTTTTTTTTTTGTTACACAGGGGTTAATGGTGTGTTTGTTTGGTTCTCTGGGAACTCGTAGCTCCCAGTTGGTGAAGTCATAAGTCTGACAGGTCAATGTATTTGAGTGCTTTTGAAGTGGGAACAATTCTTCAACCAATTCTTAGTTTGCGTTCCATAATGAACGTTAACAAACTACAAACATGCATTATACATACACGTGTGACTGTTAAGAATTAAATATGTTGTAATTGTACAGAAAGATTAATACTATTGACATTTTTACCATTTACTGCCGAAAACAGCGTCTGTTTTCTGACAAGAAGGTAAAGTTACCGTGGATACGTCACAACTCGTGAACTCAGGTATCATCGTACTGGTCCGAGTTTCCCCACTTGGGACTCGGACTTGGGAGGGTCGTTCTAGTGGTAACTTCCCTCCCAGGAACTCGTATCTCTGAGCTTCCTACAGCTTCTGAATGCACCATGGGATGAAGATGTTTTGCGTGACCACACAGCACACCTATGACAGGACTCACCTGAAGATTTGCCGCCTCTGTTGTGTGCTAATGCAGGCCTCCTCATCCTGGATCCTGGAGATGTCAGAAGGGAACGTTGTAAAACATGAAGCCGTCAAAATACAGCGTTCCCCCCCATCAGCAAAAGAAAACAACATGGATATTTACCTTCTATCAAGATGGAAATGATCCCCCTGTGAAAAAAGCAAAGTACTTTAACGTGACGATAACAACACCATGCAAAAAACAATTCATAGACGACTACGGATATCGATGACTTGATTGAAAAGATGATTTGAATAGTCTGGTATTCATCTGGTGAGACATTCTCTATATACGGAGCAAAACATGTATAGTAATTGTACTACATGTAATTTTCGAAAGAATCTCACATCTTGTGCAAATATCCTGTCCCTGGCTCTTTGGTAGTCCTCCTCTCTCTCCTCAATAGACTTGCTTCTCCTGTCGTCTTTCAGGCGCATTCGTATCTGCAAGTGCATGCACAACTTAGCAGCAGCTGCAGCAGCGACACCAGACTGTCACGCTTTCGCAAACATGTCACTGGAAGTGGCGAGGCTGAGAACACCACCTACCATGCTGTCCTCCCGGTCGAAGCTCGAGTTGTCTCTCTTGAGAATGTAACGCTTCTGGAAATCGTCTGTTTTGTCGTCTTTAATGTGTTCTGAGAATTTTTGATCTGGTCTGTGGAAGAGAATGTACATTAATGACAGGTTACCGTGTGACACAATAAATAATGTTACATCTCCTCAGTAAATAACACATGCTTGAAAACAATTAAGGCAACTGGAGCGGTTGCTTTGCAGTATGAATACAAAATCAAATCTCATTGCATGCCAGTTGTTGAATAAAATCAGAATCAAACCGAGAGTTAAAGAAAAATGAGAAGAAAAAAAAAAAAAACACTCACATTCTTGTATTGCTAGTTTTGTTGATGATTACTGACTTTCCCGTTGGATCAACGTTATGATCCATGCCAAAGTATGCAGCAACTCTGTGCAACAGCATTCTGTGGTATGATGTCATTGGTGGAAACTTTCTTTTCTGACTTCTAGGAGAGACATGAGTGGTTATGAGCGTGTCACGAAAAATCTAAACATAACTTGAAACTCAATATGATGACATTAACTGCAGTACCAGTCAAAAGTTTGGACACACCTTGCCAAGAGTGTGCAAAGCTGTCATCAAAGCAAAAGGTGGCTACTTTGAAGAATCATAAATATAAAACATATCCTGGTTTGTTTAACACTTTTTTGTTTACTACATAATTCCATATGTGTTCCTTCATAGTTTTGATGTCTTCAATATTAATCTACAATGTAGAAAATAATAATAAAAAAAATAAAAAAACATTGAATGAGAAGGTGTCCAAACTTTTGACTGGTACTGTATATCAAAATCAGTGGAAAAACTTACTCATTATTACTGATAAAATCCAGAATGTCCTGTTCCAATTTTAACAGCATCATTCTGTCCCTAAAAGATAATTGTCAATATTTAGCACAAAATGCTATTAAAAATTCAACGAGAATGGTTTGTTAAATGAGCGTATGAACCTACTTCAAATGAGAGGCGAGGAATGAATAATAATATTTAAAGAAAAGTAACGGTTCAGATATACAGTTTTTGTGCCACATCTACAACATCAATCATTACCTGACAATATGACACATACGTGTGTGTGTGTGTGTGTGTGAGAAAGAGTGTTTTGTTTTATTACAACAGCTACGATGCAATAATATACCTGGGGTTGTTTTTCAACGTATTTACGAGAAACTGGTGGAGGTCAATCCCAGTGGAGTCAGTGTAGTCCTGACTGGAATCTAGAAACCAGGAAGAGGGATCCTTGTTACACGTCTGTGTGGACAACATTCTCACGGGGTTCTATCCCGGATTTTTCACAAGACTCCAGCACGATGGACTTCTCAGGGCAGCTCATTAAATCACAAGCCTCTACACACTGCTGCTCCCCCTTGTAACATACCGTACAAAAGGTTCTTCGCTGAAGACATGGATGGCCATTATAATTTCCCTCATTCACACACACCAAACTCTCCATTACACACTCACCTCTTGACAGCATTTTTCTCTGAGATTTCTCAGGTTTCTCCACCTTGTCACAGCTCTTCTCCTTCTCATCCTCGTATTTGGCAGACAGTTCCTCTTTATCAAATGACTGGGAAATATGGATATGAATTTTATCCTGTAGAGAAATTAAAAAGTGATATCGTCCTTCATTAAAAGACACAAGACACTAATCAATGGGACGCATTCAGAGTGTGCACATTATTCTCTGCATACATCTCTCACTTGGTTGGAAGTTAATTAAAACAATATTAAAAGGTTTTACATGTTTAGCTGTGCAAACAAGGATATTTGCAGACCTTATTTAAAGCTGTATGGTTTAGTGAAAAGCCGTTTAATTTCAAATACAGCTCAACTAAAAACCCCATGCTGCCTTCAGTGATAAGTCTCCATAAGTAATCACTTTGGAAATTAATCTAAAGGATTAAAAACTGTTTTCATTAAGCACCTGAAATCATATACATTTTGAGCACCAAAAAAATAACAATTACTTGAATAAACAAATAGTACATTTTCACTTGAAGAATATGTAAAAACTGGGATTTCAGCTTCATACTGGGGAGAGGAACATGCTCTGTATTGCACGTGAAGTGTGTGTTCATTATTCCCACCTTGACATCCATCATTCAACCATACAAACGCATTTATTCAACCATGCAAGACGAGAGACTTTCAGGACTTGGTTTATTACAAGGCCTCCAACGTACAGTATGGCCTTGGTTGAACCCCACTCCTCCTGGCCCAACCAGAAACCTCCCCGGGCTTCACACTGGCTCAGACGGATCTCTAATTTGCTCTCCAGTAATGACACGGCACGAAGAGGAGAGAGGGAAAGCTAAATAGCACACGGAGCTGTCGAAGGAACGCAAGCAGCAGCTCCAGGAGAGAGGCTGCAGCTCTGAGCTGTGGGTTTTGGAAGGAGGCTGTACAGTTAATTGTTTACATACTCCTCCTCTCTGGGAGGGTCGCTGGCAGAGCTGTGTGTAGTTCTCGCTGCTCTCGTCAAGCCTCAAATAGAACAAGACACCCAATAGAACTACGAGACGAGGAAATATCATAAACTACTTCCAAGGCCATAAATCTTGATTAAATAAGCATTTCCATTTCATACACTGTCATGGTTCCCTGAGCATCCCTTTTTTTTTTTCCCCCCTCGACAAACAGTATCTTCACAGAAAATGTGAGTTGTGCGTCTGGTGAAGGATATTTATATTGCTGCGTAGATCCTTGACTTCAACATGTTTTACTCTGCGTGGCTGACATCCGAAAAAAATGTTTTTATTTTCTACTGATGATTGATGCACGTAATACAGGACACACACACACCCACACCCACACACACACACACACGACAGGAGGCGGCTGTGGAAACACCACCGCGGTTATGGAGTTTAACGCTGACTGGATGATTGCAGCTGCTGGCTCCTGTGTGGGCCTGGTGAAATGGCACTGTGGCGTTAGTGAAATGAGCCAGAGGTGACGGGTCCCCCAGGGGTTTACCTGAGGTTCTGGTGGCAGGTCAGTAACGGGGGGAGGAGAGGACTCTTCACAAACCGCCAGGCTCCGCACTAACTTTAACTTTGTGTTGGACTGGGGGAGAGTGTTACGGTTAAAAAGGTATTCCTGTTCAATGCAATTCATCTGGAACGGACACCACACACACACACACACACACACACACTCACTGACAAGGCCAAACACAAACCCAAACGTAAAAAAGGCCAGCAAGCACAAAGTAACCTTGACAGAATATTTTCAGACCTCAAAATGAGTCGGGGGAGGGGGGGTTTCAAAATGTATCTTAGAATTATTTTGTATCAAGTGAATATTGAACGTCTGAAAATCAGGATGCTGGCAGTGCAAACGGCAAAGGCGGGGGGGGGAGGAATACAAAATGGACGACAACACTTAAGGATTTTTTTTTAATCTGGATTGCTTTCAAAACAACATCTTTTAAAAAGGCAAACGTCGATTGCAGGCAAAATCTTGATACAAAAAAAAAAAGAAAGAAAATCGGTCCATGTTAAAAGCAAACTGGAAACGGTAAAAAAAATAATAAAAAAAAGTGTTCATCTGTACAACAAGTAGTAGTGACCAGGCAAAACAACAGGCATCGCATCCCCACATGCTACTCAACTGTACCTTTGAGCGCCTCACCGGCTGTCCAGGTGACAGCAAGTGCTGCTGTGTGATGGGGGCAACAGAACAAACCGGACCACAAAAGGACGGGTTTACAAGACCAGAATGACGGACGCGTGGTCCACAGCAAGAAGGAGGGTAAACAAACACATTTCATATCTGACATCATAGCATTCGTCCCTCAAGAGCTCGGGAAATCACAACATATCATCATGTGACAACATCTCAAGTATGCGTGAATCGGCCCAACGTTTTTTTTTTTGGGGGGGGGGGGGGGGGAGTCAAAGACAAATACGCCACGTTTTTCAGGACACGGAAATATCCTGTGAGAAATTAAACCTGAAGGGTTCTGACTAGAACAACATGTCAGCTGCGACCGTCTCTCTCTCAGCCTCCCGTTTTCCTGTCATGTACGGCAGAGGCGGGAGCTGGTGGTGAAGAGCCAGGGGCAGCAGGCGGGAGGGGAATGGTGTGTGAGACAGCTCAGTGCTCCTGCGCTTCACGCACCAGCGACTTTGTGTGTGTGTAGGTGTGTGTGTGTGGGTGTGTGTGTGTGTGTGTGTAGTTGTGTGTGTAGGTGTGTGTGTGTGTGCACAGACGGTCTCTCAGTGGCAGTCTGAAAGGAGCAGGGGGGCCTGGCATTGGCAGCAGCCGTTCTGTCTGAATCAGACACAGCCCTCGCCTCTGCTCCCAGGGTCCTCCTTGTGCACTCACACACACACACACACACACACACTCACTCTCTCTCTGCAACCAATCCCAACGTCTCCCTCTCCTGTCCTCTAAAAATCAACCAGAGAACATTTCCCGGCCGAGCTGGAGGGCCAGATAACAATAATACGGATGTAAATGTAGCACATTCACGAGCGCGTGACCTGTGGGGGACAGACAGTGGCTAATGTGTATCTGCAGGGCGGAGGATGAGTGCACCAGTAGACCAGCTAATTGAGCAATGTGAGAGAGGAGATAAGGAAACGCTGAAGTCAGCACAACAAGGCACCTGGCGCGTTCACAGAAAGTGGCAGAGGCAGATGGTGGCAAAGTCACTGAGCCCCCCCTCCCTCCCTCCCCACCCCTCCCTCCCTCCACTCTGGTCCCATTCCGTCTCTCAGGGTGACACACACAGGAAGTTTGTAGATAAGCCAGGATTTGAGATCAAGATTATCTGGCTTCTGTCTGGCTCCAACCACCGGCCTGCTTGGCCTGCTTCCTATTTATACCACTGCCTGCTCCCCGTCACATCACCCCCAAGACAAAGACAAGTTACCCTGCTCACCATCCAACAAAGACAATAATTTACTACTACTACTACTACTACTACTACTACTACTGCTGACCAAAGACAATGATTTACTACTACTGCTACTACTACTGCTACTGCTGCTGACCAAAGACAATGACTTACTACTACTGCTACTACTACTGCTGCTGACCAAAGACAATGATTTACTACTACTACTACTACTACTGCTGCTGACCAAAGACAATGATTTACTACTACTACTACTACTACTGCTGCTGACCAAAGACAATGATTTACTACTGCTGCTACTACTGACCAAAGACAATGATTTACTACTACGATTACTACTACTGCTGCTACTACTGACCAAATACAATGATTTACTACTACTACTACTACTACTACTACTGCTGACCAAAGACAATGATTTACTACTACTGCTACTGGCCGTGGTGAAACATTTAAAAAAAGCGACAAAGACGACCACCAGAGATCACTTATAGTAAGCTCTGTTAAAGTGTGATGTTGAAGTGGTTTGGTTCTCACCGGCCCTAAGCTCTGTTAAAGTGTGATGTTGAAGTCGTTAGGGTTAGGGTTAGGGTTAGGGTTAGGGCCGTGTGTGTTCTCACCGGCCCTAAGCTCCATCACCCTCCTCTTTATTACCACAGTTGTCCAGAGTGCAGCAGATAAAGCCATCTTGTGAAATCAATAAATAAAAGGTCTTCATAAATGTAATCTTCAGAACAGTGTCAGGGAGACTGCAGTGTTTATTGTGGATGTGATGTAACGGTAAATGAAAGAGAGATTATTTATATTTTAAAAAAAATATATATATTTCTTTTTCTTTTTTTTACCTCAGTCATTCATTCAGACAAAAAGGCGCCTGTGAGCTCCGTTTACCTGTGTTTCCTTCTTGTTGTTACAGCAGCTTTCATCTTTGTCAGGCTGGTTTTGATCAAGGCTCTCCGGCTTTGTCACACCGTCTCCCAGCGTCGAGTCGGCCTCCACCGCCTCTGAAACCTTCATCGTCCCGGTGCTTTCCTTTACAGTAACAGTATCAGACATCCTCATCAGAGACGCTTACTGGGAACCGCGACCAAACGCTAGGGACCTGGAGGAGGGAGGACGTCTCACACTTACAGCAGATAGAGGGGTGCAGAACATGAACACAGGAGCACCGACAGAGGGAAATGAGAAAATACAAGACAGCGCACATTATTGTAAATGTTTAGAAATCTAATGACCTTTTTATGGCAAAAGGCAAGGCATCAGCTCTTTGTGTAGCGCGTCCTAATTATGCAGTCAGTTTCATGCAGCAGCACGGAGAGGGAGGGTCGACATCTGGTACATCATAGCTGTGATTAATGTGTTAATTAGAGAGCAGCCCATCTGATTCACTCACTGACATATGAACACCGTCAGACTTATGGAGGGGGAGCCTTGTGTGGCTATGTATTCCCATTCCGGAAATGCTGAGCAGGAATGGTTTGACTGGATCATCATCTCTAGCTGCTTGACATTCCATCCCTGCCCATGACCTGTCCCCTCCTCATGCAAATTGACTGGCTGATTAAATTGTTATCTTGAAGAGCTGTAACCAGAGCGAGCAGCCTACTTTTAAAGAGTCTCCCTGTTCCTTGTCAGTCACAGTAATAAGTGCATTTGGAAAGTATTAAGTATAAGTGCAGACGCCTTAACTTTTTCCACATTTTGTTATGTTACAGCCTTATTCTAAAATGGATTAAAATTATTTTTTCCCTCTCACCAATCTACACGCAATACCCCATAATGACAAAGCCAAAACAGGTTTTTAGAAATGTTTGCTAATTTATTAAAAATAAAAAACTGAAATATCACATTTATTCAGACCCTTTGCTATGACACTCGCAATTGAGCTCAGGTGCATCCTGTTTCCACTGATCTTCCTTGAGATGTTTCTACGACTTGATTGGAGTCCATCTGTGGTAAATTCAATTGATTAGACATGATTTGGAACACCTGTCTTTATAAGGTCCCACAGTTGACAGTGCATGTCAGAGCAAAAACCAGGCCATGAGGTCGAAGGAATTGTCCGTAGACCTCCGAGACAGGATTGTGTCGAGACACAAATCTGGGGAAGGGTACAAAAAAAATGTCTGCAGTATTGTAGTATTGTCCCCAAGAACACAGTAGCCTCCATCACTCTTAAATGGAAGAAGTTTGGAACCACCAAGACTCTTCTTAGAGCTGGCCGCCCGGCCAAACTGAGCAATAGGGGGAAAAGGGCCAACGTCAGGGAGGTGACCAAGAACCAAATGGTCACTCTGACAGAGCTCCAGAGTTCCTCTGTGGAGATGGGAGAACCTTCCAGAAGACAATCAGGCCTTTATGGTAGAATGGCCAGACGGAAGCCACTCATCAGTAAAAAGCACATGACGGCCTGCTTGGAGTTTGCCAAAAGGCACCTAAAGGCCTCTCAGACTATGAGAAACAAGACTCTCTGGTCTGATGAAACCAACTCTTTGACCTGAATGCCAAGCGTCACGTCTGGAAGAAACCAAGCACCGCTCATCACCTGGCCAATACCATCCCTACGGTGAAGCATGGTGGTGGCAGCATCATGCTGTGGGGATGTGTTTCAGAAGCAGGGACTGGGAGACTAGTCAGGATCGAGGGAAAGATGAACGGAGCAAAGTACAGAGAGATCCTTGATGAAGTCCTGAGCGCTCTGGAGCAGGTTCTCAGACTGGGGCGAAGTTCCCCTTCCAACAGGACAACGACCCTAAGCACACAGCCAAGACAACGCAGGAGTGGCTTCGGGACAAGTCTCTGAGTGTCCTTGAGTGGCCCCGCCAGAGCCCGGACTTGAACCCGATCCAACATCTCTGGAGAGACCTGAAAATAGCTGTGCACCGACGATCCCCATCCAACCTGACGGAGCTTGAGAGGATCTGCAGAGAAGAATGGGAGAAACTCCCCAAATACAGGTGTGCCAAGCTTGTAGCGTCATACCCAAGAACACTTGAGGCTGTAATCGCTGCCAAAGGTGCTTCAACAAAGTACTGAGTAAAGGGTCTGAATACTTATGTAAATGTAATATCATTTCTAAAAACCTGTTTTGGCTTTGTCATTATGGGGTATTGTGTGTAGATCGAGGGGGAAAAATGCATTTAATCAATTTTTATAATAATGGTGTAACATAACAAAAGGTGGAATAAGTTAATGGGTCTGAATGCTTTCCGAATGCACTGTACCATTCAGCTAAACTGCTCTCTTTGAAGCTATTATTTCTGGCATACGAATGTAGCCTTTCTCCCAAGTAAAGTACTGCTGACTTCCATTATCTGTCAGTCTTTCACAGAAGTGATTGCCCTGCTAGTTTTGAAGTCCTGTTCTGTTTCACGTACAGTACTTGCTGCCACTGGGCCTGTGGTGACGTCCCGCTGGTGAGAAGGGTGAACCCTGGGTCCCTTTCAAAACTGTCCACCGGGTTGTCACTGGTACTGAGCCTGCCGCAAGCTCTGAGGAAGAGTCCCATGTCCTTATCACCAGGTCCGAGTCACAGTGCTGTCCTCCAAGCTGCTCATGCCGCTCACAGACCTGTCACACAGAGAGAGAGAGGGCAGGGTCAGAGGTCACGCCCCTCCGAGACCCCTCACACACAGAGGGAACAGGGTCATAGGCCACTGACAGCCTGGCCACCATGGACACATGGACTGACAAGAGTCAGGATATCAGCAACTCCCCAAGTGTGCGTGAGAGAGTGTGTGGGTGAGTGAGTGCGTCTGTGAGTGTGAGTATGAGAGTAGGTGTGTGTGTGAGTGTGAGAGAGAGCGTGAGAGTGTGTGTGAGTGTGAGTGTGAGCATGAGAGTAGGTGTGTGTGAGTGTGAGTGTGAGCATGAGAGTAGTGTGAGTGTGTGTGTGTGTGTGAGTGTGTGCGAGAGCGCGATAGTGTGTGTGTCATGCATGCATAACAGATATGGGGTGTATTGAGGACAGAGGTAAACGCGCTGCTGCCAACTACGCAACACTGAGCAGCATTAAGCATTGAGAATAACAGCAGCCTTAAAATAGAGGGAGAATACGTTTTTCGATCAAAACCCTGTGAAATTTAGAATACCAATTTTGAGACATCACATTATTCCTCCAGCAATCAGCTCCCCACATCCCGGCTTGATAGAAACAGACGGGGCATAACAGAACAGCTTTCTCTGACTTCAGACAGGGAGACTGAGCACATATTTGCCTAGGTTTTTTTTTCCTGCGCTAATCTCCCTCCCAGCTAGGCAGTGGGCCACCGTGAGCTCTGGCACTCAGTCGCGAGCCTGGCTCCTGGACCGACGCAGGCCTGGCGTGAGCCACATGCCAGCTAAAGGTCAAGTGGATTCCTGCTCACTTTATAAATCTGTTCACAATACCTCGACCGAGCGGCCCCTCTGCATCACGGCAAACAGCGCGGATTAGTTAGTAATCAAAAAGGTACATAATGATCTGACACCAGGCTAGCCTTTTTCGGTAACGATCACAACTGACAAATTTGGTTGAATTCCATCGTAACCGCCGGCTACAGCAGGCTGAGTGAGCCCACAGGGGACCAGCAACGGGTTCCACCTGAAGTGAGAGTCAGTTTGTCTAATGGCTTGTAATATAAAAATAAATAAATAAATAAAAACCACTTAATTTAACACAGCCCTGTGTAATGGCTTGTAATGTAAAAAACAACAACAACAACATTAATTCAACAGAACCCTGCCAGCAGCACAGAGTCAGCCTGCACCTCTGCTCACAGCCTAGTGTGAAAGCAGCCCTGACAGCAGAGCAGCAGAGCAGAGGAGCCTGGCACGGGCACGAGGCGGGCTGGACCAGGAGTGCTGCAGGCAGGGCAGACTGAGGGGGGGTTCGGGGGGGGGGGGGGGTTCAGGAGATCACAGTGTCAGTTTTGTGTCAGTGACACAGGGGTGGGGGCGTCAGTGACAGGGACAGGTGGCCTTACGCATGCATGCACTCTGGCAGCGGCAAGCACGCTAACAAAAACAAACATACGCACACACACACACACACACACACACACACACACACACACACACACACACACGCATAAACCGTGACGCATACGGACGAGAGGACCGCACGTTAAGACCAGGACACACAAGAAAACACACACACACACACACGTCAAAACCTGGTATCCTTCTGCCTCAGGTCCTCTGAGACGGCGCTCATTTGTATGAGCAGATGAACCTTAAAGAGCCTCCCTCCAGGCACGGTTCACTGTCAGAAGCCCCCCCCTCTCCAAGCCGTCGTTATCTCCGTTCCCAGCGGTGCGTCAGGGGACCGAGATGGGATCGCCAGCGTGCGTGAAGGAGGAGCGAGGAGCAGTGAGCCCGCTGCCTCGGAGCCTCGGAGCCTTTCCACTCGCTCGAAATTAATTCTCAAATATCTACAATGAGGGCAAGAGGGCAGCTGCCGGCGGAATTAAGCTAATCATATGCCTCCTGTAAATGGACCACTCAGTGACAATTATGCCTGTCAAGTGAATAGGAAATGGCTTCTATGGAGCGCACAAGAGGCCATTCTCACAGCCTCAGAACAGCAAGAGCACAGCGAGCGTGGGCCGCCCACACCTGCCTGCCTCCTCCCCCCCCTTCCCGGAGCTGACCTTTCCCTCCCACGCCCCCGCGCTCCGCGCCCATCAGCTCCTCTCGAGGCTGGGTAGGCGCTCGGCAGAGCCCCGGAGCCCTCTCTCCCCGCTCTGGAAGCGGAGAGCCGGCGGGAAAGCAGCTGGGAAGTGCAGATCATGAGAATAACCTCGGAGACTTCTGTGTAGGATGGAACAATACAGAGCCGAAAAAATAACCCATCTAGCCGTGCTTCATTACAGGCTGTCCCTCTGGGGTGTCTCCGAGCCTCTCTCTGCACGGCGCACAGAACGGCAAGCGGGAAACGACTGCAGGCGTCACGGATCACATTGAGAGCCCTGCTTAAGAGTGATCCACAGCACTATACGGTGCAGGTACACACATCCAATCACAAATCTCCTTCGAGTATCCCTAACACGACAGTGATACAGAGCAACTTCAAAACACACGACCCCTTTTATTGTGATTGAATATCAAGACCTATAAGATCCGGGCTGCAGTGAATGCTGAATGCATTTTGAAACCTACTCCACTTCGTATCCAATCCACCACCATTCATTTAGGGCTAGTTTAACCTAGACTGACTATTCCCAGTGAAAGTGCTTCCTGGTGCAGAAGAAGAAGCTTAATCTGTGTCTTGGAATCCGCCCTTTAGTGTCCGCCCCTTAATTGTTAGTGCAGCAGATAAACCAAAATCGGCTTTGCGTAACCTAGCAAGTTACTGCATGGAGTGAGGAGTACTGTAAGGAGTACTGTGAGGAGTACGGTAAGGAGTACTGTAAGGAGTACTGTGAGGAGTCTACAGTACATATTCAATATTAGACAGAGAGAGAAAAAAAATGCCTTTTTTTTTTTTTTCATTTTTACTCTGTAGGAAATCTGCTGCAAACGCTCTACACAATATACTGTAGCAACAAATCTATCTATCTATCTATCTAAAAAGATTAGCCTGTTCCAATGTCCACCTTCTGAATGTGGGCTGAGGGTCAGAATAGATGAAGTATAATATAAAATAAAACAGGTTGGACGCAATTGCGAAATGGTGGAAGTTCAATTGCCAAAACCAAACTGTAATCAGTCTGATGCTTAATGGAGTAAAACAATGTCATTGTTTAGGGCCATTTCTGCTAACTGCCAATAAGGAGCAGTTACTGACTGGAGAGCTGATAATTAAGCATCAAGCCTTAAGAACTTAAGGGTATTTCTTTTGTGGCTTGCCCAGGTAGACGTGCACATAACAGCACTGTACGAGCCACAGCACACAACACAACCGTTCCAACAGAAAAACACGAAAATGATTTATTCACAATCCCCGAAGACATTTTTCAGGGTAATGAATCAGTGCAATTAAGGGGGGGGGGGGGGGGAAATGCTATACAGGAAACCGGCGCTCCACTCGATTATGATCTATGTACGGGTAAGAAAGCATACATCACAGCGGAGTCATTAAAACCACATTTATAAAACACACCTGCACAACCCCAACACAAGAGAAGAAACGCCAGCCCCGCCTGAGAACAATAGGAGCCTCTTAATGGCTTATCTATGTTAATTAGCAGGCGGATGAAGAGGCAGCCGAAAGCACGAAGCAGAACAGAGTCCCGGATCACCAAAGCAGCCTTCCTCCCTCGCCTCCTCTTTGTGCCAGACACACCGTTTCAACCGTGCCAAGCGCACCTACGTTCAAGTTCTGACAGCATTTGAAACTGTAGGCTATTTGCGGTAGACATATGGTGTTACTGTGGTCGGTATTTAGACATACTGAACACATATGTTGACAACCCACCCCCACACGGAAAGTTTGCACGGAACGACTGCTTTCTCACGGAGTGAAAAAGCCAAACAAAGACATTAAAAAACAGCAACAACACAAACTGTGAGACAAGAGGGCGATTTCTGTGCACTTCAGCCGACTGCAGCACACTTACAACTACGCAAAAAAGGCATTGTCTCGTAACCGTCACTCTTGAAATCGAACGGCCGAGCCCCTTCACCTAAAACACACTCACTTGTGATGGCAGGACCTACCTGCCGTAGAGTAGCCCTCATCATGTCCATTGGTTGGAGGTTTAGTTTCCATAGTACCGAAGGCAGCATTGGCCGAGGGAGGAGCTGCTTGGAGCAAACTCCCTGCAGCAACAGCAGCAGCAGCAGCAGCGGCAGCCTCCTCTCGTAGGCTCATGTGTATCTGTGTGAGGCTACCTGCCAGAGCCCGTCACCCAGCCTCTAGCCCCAGCCTCAGAGACAACGCCAAATCAACAGCTGGCCCCTGTGATGTCAGCTCCTGCTCAGCCACTCACAGACACCCGCAGCACGCAGCACATCGCAGGCTAAATTGGGCTCTTCATTAGAGATTCTGCTGCCCTGTCGCGCGCTACACCAGAGGAGGGGGCAACGGAGGGGAGAATTGTGGGGGGGGGGGGGGGACACATAGAAAAGAAGAGAGAGGGAGGGGGGGGCACAAAAGAAGAGAGAGAGGGAGGGGGGGGCAGTGGAGGGACAGAGAAAAGAAGAGAGAGGGAAGGGGGGGGGGGGCAGTGGAGGGACATAGAAAAGAAGAGAGAGGGAAGGGGGGGGGGCAGTGGAGGGACATAGAAAAGAAGAGAGAGGGAAGGGGGGGGCAGTGGAGGGACATAGAAAAGAAGAGAGAGGGAAGGGGGGGGCAGTGGAGGGACATAGAAAAGAAGAGAGAGGGAAGGGGGGGGGCAGTGGAGGGACAGAGAAAAGAGAGTTCTGGGATAGAGAAGCGAAGGGGGAGAAAGGGGGAGAGTGCCGAGACAGAGGAGAGTGGATGGATGATGTCTCCCCTGTAGCCAGCAATGAATGAGAGCCAGGACCAGGACACACAACGGGGGGGGGACGGCCACTGTGGGGACAGGCTGTCTAAGCAGCAGCGCTGCCAGTCGGTGTGTGTTTCAACCAGACAAGACGATAACACCCTCTCTAAAGCAAGCATGCTCGTGTGCAGCATGTCACAACTGCACTGACAAATGCTTCAAATAAATGCTCAAGAGCTTTTGTAAACCATGAAATAATTATAGGGAAAGATCAAATATATAATATATATACACACACACGCAGTATATAGAACAATTTGATATTGTGTTGCTCATCATAACATGAATGAGGTTGACAACAAGGCAACACAGTTTATAAGCCTATAAAAAATAAAAGATTGTAAGAAAGAAAAGCAATGATAGACACGGTTCTCCCTGTCCCTCAACAAATAAAGGAGGGTGATAAGATTTGATCACATTTTTCACTCACAGGGCATTTACTACGCTAATTTTGAAAATGCACTGTTCCCAAATCTCCTTCGAAATGTCAACAAATGCAATAAATCCAGCCTAATACTATGTCTTTACCACTTTGGGGAAAACAACATTATTCCCCCTCAAAACAACTCATTTACCTCTTAAGCTAATCAGATAATAGCTAATCAACAGCAACCCCAACCCTTGTTAAGGTTACATTATTGTTATATTAGAAAACGTTCATTCCAAATCAACGCCCTACATCTCCTAATGGAAAATGTGCTCCTGAGGTAAACTAAAAACTGTTCAGTAGCCGACAGTTTGTTCAAGCTTACATCCTAAATCGGGAGGCATGCATGTTGTGTCAGGTCCAGGACCTCTCCAGTGATCATTTTAACATCTACAGTGCACTTAGCATCCTTGTGGGGAAACGACTGTCTCAGGTTAAGGTTAATTATTGATGTTGAATGAATGCTTTAATACAGCCTACTCATCCTGATCATCATACATGTGGCTTGTAGGCTTATAACCATTGATCGACCGAAATTGCCATGACGAGGGAGATGAAAAAGCAACTATTTATAAGAAATCATCAACTAATAAACAGGGACGCAGTTTCAACTCAGGAACAGCCATGTGTGTAACGCGCAAAACACCTATTGCCTAACAGCCAGCCTGTAGAGACATCAAGGCGACCAAGCCCCTTCCTCTCCTCTCCTCCCCTCTCCTCTCCTCTCCTCTCCTCTCCTCTCCTCTCCTCTCCGTCTGGTAGTCGCCTGAGGTAGTTTAGCTATGTGAAGTTACTAGCTGGGAGACGGAGCGGTTTCCTCTTAAAAAGCAAACACAAACAACGTCGGCAGCACTTGAAAATCATGTCAACATCACTGCCGCCCGCCGCTGATCCGAGTCAGTCGACCGTCAATACTTCAACAACAGTGAGAAACGAGACGGGTTGGATTGGGTCTAAATATGAGAGAGAGAGGGGGGGGGTCCGTCTGCAGCGCTGCGACGCGCGTCCGGCCCCGCCGCTGTCGTGTCAGATACTGTGGTTGTTCCCAATCTGACAGAAGGAGTGTTTTTAAGAGTAGCCTTATCAAATGAAGAGTACTGTAAAATTATAGATTAATTACACTTGGTCCTCCAAAGCAGTTTCATTATCACTAATTACGGTTATTGATGATACCATGAACATGAATGTTATATTACTCAACTTTTGCAATTATAATTAATTGCTCCTTAAGTAATGGTTGACAATCATGTCATACCCTTTCTCATCACATGCAATTTAGATCGTCTGTATGAACATAATCTGTATGAATATAATTATGTCTTCAAAATGCTTTTTTTTCTTTCTTTTTTTTTTTTAAATGCAGATTTTTTATGCAATTTATTTTTTATGCAATTTATGCATCTGGAAGACGTTACTGATGCTTGTAGTTGACATTATTGATTGTATCTGTAATCTCATATCTTTCAAGTCAAAAATTGTGATTCATTTTGGTGTTAAATTGACAAATTGCCACAACACCAATGAATGTTCTGAATTAAATATTTAATGTTAACATATTCTTAAAAATGCATGAAAACACTTGGAGTGCAGTGGTGACATGTAAGATGTCCATCATCAATTAATTAAATGTGACTTAGTTACCTCCTAAAACCGCAAACAGAGGGGGAACACTATCTGAAATGAGAACACGTACTGACGTCACCTGCATCACATTTCATCACACTTCTCCTAACACTGTGACTGCCAACGGCCCCTGGTCCGAGCATTGATTACTTTATCTTATAACAACTGATGAATGATCAGATTATTCACTTACTTAAACAAATGTATTTGTTGTAAGTCGCTTTGGATAAAGGCGTCTGCTAAATGCCATAAATGTAAAATGTAACATTTAGGAAAATGAACAACAAGAATGTGAATTCGCCTACATATGTTGTGGCCTAAGATTTTAATTAATCATTTTATCTCAAGTAGGTCTAATCTAAAAGGCAAGCCAAGCAAAAAAATGAGAAAAAAAAATAATAAAAAAATAGAAAGTTAGCTGCAGTGCAAGTAATGAACCGCCCATTGGATTTCCTGAGACAGGATTGTCGCAGTGAAGCGAAGAAACGCCATTTCTGCGCCGCCGCAGCGCCACACGCCGCGTATACGCGCACCGCCATAGCGGTCATCGAACGTCTGATTGGTGGCACCAACGCAGGCGCAGTTAGTTGCTAAAGTGGAGGTTGGTTTCAGTGTTTTTCTGACCCGCATCGGGTTGACTTTTTCACCGACACCGCTGCTTTGGACCTGCTGCATGCTTGTGGGCTATGAACAATGAACAATTGGTCGCACGGAGAAGACTACAGATAATATAAGGAAATAATAGGAAATGAAAAAGCAGTCCAAAACAGTGTTATTTTGCAAGACGGAGTACAAAATTTAATATGGGTTTTAATGGAGAAACATATTTTTTGGCACCTGCTGCAATTCTCCCCATGGCCACACGGGCCAGCTTCAAAATCACTTGGCAGGATTGCTCCTCTGTTTGTAACACTGCAAAATATCCCAAAGTTAATGCTGCTCAGGGGGGCCCTTTATGAATCAAATCAAGAAACAAAGAGGAATCCAATCATTCACACCATAATGCACACTGCATTAGGCATAGCCTAACATGTGTGAAACAGGATACTGTCTGGCATCATGATGAGGAGAAGGGGGGGGACATGATGGAGCTACCATTTTCCTACCCTCAAATTAACTTGAGAAAAGAATTTCCATACTTATGAAACCTTAGAGAAAATGACACGGGCTATTCAGCGTTCAGAATTTACAATCTTAATTTGGCCATAAATCAGGAGTTGTGTCACTGCACTCCTAATTACAGGCCCTCTAGCTCTGTAACCAAGTTGCTGAGCCATGGATCAGAATTATTAATGGCAACAAGAGACAACTCAGATAGATTGTTATTGAAAATTCTGGGGAACTCAGTGCCTCAATCACTTGACAGCAGACATAGAAATTACAATACAACAGTGAAAGTTACAAAGATTTACATCTCAAATGATGTTATAGGCTAGCCTAATCTGAATGATGTTCTCCCCTAAAAAAAATAAAAATAATAGTTGCTAGCCTAATAAAAAAGAACCACCAGTGTTGCATTGATCTGGGTTGTTTTATTTTTTATTAGGGAACTCCTGAACAAGAAATTGCTAATGCATATTGTTTTTGCCCCCCCCCATTTTTTTTTTAAATAAAACACCACTACATAATAAATGAGCCTTAAGCCTTGCAATTGTATTTGCTGTGAGAACTGACAAATGTGTCACCGGTAGTTCCATTTTTCCCCACACTATGTTCAACTTCTCCATTTGTAACAATAGAATAAGGAAAATCCTAATGAGCTTGTCTTGGGTTCTGCAGACAGCAGGGCAGCGCTCCTATACATCAGTAGACTGGCTGTGCATTTCTGCATCCTCATTATAGAGGCACTGAGCTGGGAAAAGAAGAGTGTGGCTGTGTTCAGATTGTACAGAAAATCCAACCGTTTTCCTTTGCTTGACCTCCCTCATAGACTTTTGATAGCACGGTCAGAGGAAAGGAAGGATTCCAGACCTTCCGAACGCAGCCCAGCAATGTCACCCAGCAATACAACAATAACCAAACACACAGTACCAAGCCAACGGTGGCCTAATTCAGAAGGAAATGCGATACAGGAAAAATAGCTTTGGGGCAGGATGACTTTATGGCACGTCTTACGCCATTCATCATCCCTGCCTAAATGCCATGGTCAATGTCACAAGGTTATATATGGAGTCAAATAAAACATCATAGGCGTCATTGTAATTAAACATAATTAGCTTAGCTGTCTGCTAGTCTATTTCAAAGCCAGCAATGCAAGGTAAGAGAGAGAAAACCCACTCAAAAGCCACTGTACTTGTCAACATGCTTCACTACCGAGAAATCAAACTGAAAGAGTAAATGACTGTCAAAACACTGGACTTGCCCCATGGGACACCCCCACCATACTAATGGTGTGACTCTCCGTGGCTCCTTGGAGAGGGTCCAGGGCTAGGGGGGGGGGGGGGGGGGGGGGTCAGACCACCGTCAGACCGTTGATGATCACACAGTTGTACAAATGTAACCATTAGTAGGTTGCAGAGCAAAAGAGGACAATACAACTATGCTGGCCATACTTTACATTTATGGCATTTAGCAGACACCTTTACCCAGAGCGACTTACAACAAATACATTTGTTTAAGTAAGTGAATCATCTAGAGAAAAAGTAATCTATGCTAGGACCAGGGGCCATAGGCAGTCACAATGCTAGAAGAAGGGAGAATTACTTTTTTTTTTTTTTTTTTTTTTACAGTAGAGAAACTTTTACAGGGTGGTCATGGGAATGAAGAGGGACCATTAAGATGTAGCCTGAAGAGATGGGTCTTCAACCTATGAAGGAAGATAGATAGTGACTCTGCAGTCATGACAGCAGTGGGAAGCTCGTTCCACCAGCGGGGCACACAGACTCCTACTATGCCTCACTATTTCGACAGAGGTATATATTGCGGTAACTTGCTGATAATTTAAGGTAAACTGGTGTCTGTGTAAATTGACCTGAGGCAGGGCACACAGGTAAATCTTTGACCTGTAGCAGACCTAGTCACGGTCCTGGCTAAATGCCGATCAGGGGTCTGTGTAAACTGAACCGATACACTGCTGCTTCAACCTAAACACTCTGTTTATGTTCGGAGGTATGACGCCTTTGAGAGCATAGACCCTCACAGAGTGATGTCCCACAATGGCCACAGTCCTCTCCTGGGGTACAGAAGTGTGGTTTCCAATGGGGTTTTCCAGTGGAGTACAATTGTCTTTTAACTATAATGCAGGTGATTTATGGTAATGACAGCCAACTATTTTGATAATGACACCCCAAAATCCACAATGTGAGTCGTCCTACAAATGGGGCTACTCAAGAAGCAGAGTAGAAGACATCACTGACAGTGATTACTTAGGGAATATTTTTTCTAAAACAAAACAAATGCATCATAAACCAAGCTTTCAAGTGCTCTTAGTTTGTTTTCCCATCCACTACAGTAGCAACTAACTCATGTCCTGTCAAAGCAGACAACAGCTACTAGGACTAGTCAAGTGTTTCTGACTTGTTGCATCTGCTATGAAACTGTAGCTAGCAAACACAGTTACTTTAAATGATGATTTGACAGGTAAGATTGTCCTATCGTGTTCCAAACAGTTGGCTAGCCAGAAAGTGGCCTACACCGTGAGATGACTCACAGCTCTGCTCATAGCGGTTAACTGCTTCTCCTCTAGCTCAGGTCTGACCGGTCGTTTATGACACCATCAGTGTATCATGTATTTCCCCCCTGAACCTAGCTAGCTGGCCTGTTAGTAGTTTGGGTACGTGTGTGACTAAAAACTGACACTATCATGCTTACATGCTGGTGCGTGGCCACTCAAGACTAAAATAAGTATGCCTTGCTTTCTGGTGTGAAAGAAACTGTTTATAAAGTGCATTAGGTCCACTTCAATCAGCTCGCAACAACAGTTTGAAGCGTCGCGCTAGGAAGTGATGCAGAAAGTCGCGTACCTATGAAACACCCCCGGTCATCACCGCCCACTTCCCCGGGACACACCGATGTGTACCCTGGGTGAACCGGGTGAATCACGTTACACCGAGGCCTGTGTGAACGGGGGTCAGACAAAAAAATATATACCGGGAGTTGTTTTCAGGCATTTTACCGCCATGTCTGTGGGAAAAGGGGCTTCTGACAGATGGGCTACTGTGAGACTGGCGGAGATGCTAGCTAGCTAATGTTGGCCATGAAAAACACAGTCTAGCTAAGTTGCTCCAGCAGAAGTTAGCCGGGCGAGCTAGACGCCTTGTCGGGCAGTGAACAGTTACTGTCGGAACAACTAACAGCGGACTTCAGCCAATTCAAACAAACACACACTTTACTGATGGTGCGCACACACAGAGGAATAGGCCCCACTTGCCTATTGTTAATAGCATTAAATATAGTCGGACAGGCCTAGTTAGTAGCAGCTAGCTGCGCTAACGAACGTTTAGCTTAGCCAGGAATCTATATTATGGTTAGCCAAATCTAAATACGAGATACTTTCTTGCTGGTAGAGTTGGTCAGCAAGCGCACTGCCTAGATAATGAATTTATCTTGTTGAATGGCTAACTCGTACGTGTCCTTTTGCAGATAAACAAAAGTTTTCATTCGAGTTCAGCAGGCTAGCAACCCGCTAGCGAACTTGACAGCACTGGAGTGAAGGGGGGTAGGGGGTGGGTCAGTCTAAATGCTGGAATGGAATGTTACAATTGTAAAATATTATTGTCTTAACACTTTCAACCAAAACAAATTCCCCGTTCACGAAGTGTTTTGCTGTTCTCTGCTGGGAGCTTCTTATCAGTAAAGATAATCTATGAAAGTTGCATTAACACACTGTCAAGAGAGCTATATTTATAACATGGAACATTCGTTTCAGGGATGAATCAGACCCCACTAGCTAGTAGACACATTAGCTAGCAAGCTCCTAATGAGATAACGTTGGCTAATGCATTTAATCCATAGGTAGTAGCTACAGAGAAACAATGGGCAAACAAACAAATGTTGTCTTACCAGTAACGTTGACAATATTGAATGGTTAAAATAACAGCTGAAGCAGACGCGTGAACATGTGTAGCCTCGGCAATGGCCAATGTTGTATGTCAGCAACAGAAACCGGGGCTTTTGCGAGTAGCGAACAGAAGAAAACCCGAGGCAGGGGACAGAGAGAGACAGCGGCCAGGAAGCGTTCACAACTGACAGTTCGCTCTGCAAATCCTGAGTGAGCTTCTGACTGTCTGCTACTAGTCTTTAGTTATGGGATCTTGTTCGCTGTCGTAGATCGGAAAATGTCGAGTTGCAAGGAATGACACAGAGATAGTTTGAACCTTTAAATCTCTTGTGTGATACTACTGCTTGGACTGAGTGAAAAGACTTGCCATGCCATCTTTTTTTTCTTTTTTTTCCTTTTCAAGCCCTTACATAATTGCTTAATTGCGGAACGTACCCCCGATCAAACGGACGACAATTATTCACACAGACTTATAAGAAACCTTGAGAACGAGATGTATTTGATATAGCAGTATAATGTCAAACCGGATCAGAAGTGGGGTGTATGACTGGGTTCACTGTTGACAACAGTTGGAACGCAGGCGTTTTTGAATGCAACTCGTTGCACTAGTTAGTTACGTAGGTACTAGTTTGCCGCGAAACAGCTGTATTTGTAATCCTGTCCTGTCCACATGCTGCTTTTCTGATACGGTCTGTACCTTACTAGACTTATTACGGTCTGTACACTTTGTGTGTGTGTCTGTAAACTAGCATGAAGTGAGAACTGCGGTTATTGTTCGTAAAATCTTGAATACTAGCGATTAGCACGCTAGTTATTGTTTATACTGAACCAGACTCTGAACGTTGGAGTGAAATGCTACACATGTGAACCGTCACACCTGAACCTTGCAGTTCACTCTGCTTGACAAATGCTTTTAATCATAGTATAATGTTTCCTAGCTTACCAAGCATCAGTCTTTATTTTCCGTAACAGAGCGCCTTCTCTTTCAGGCGAGAGGTTCCTAATATGTATTCCGTACGACAGTATCTCATCAGCCATAGAGGACTGAGAAAAATATAAAGTTGCAGCCTGTTCCTGGCATTATCATTTGTCTGAGATGACAACTGAGAGGGGACATATACAGGACGCTGTGCAAAACTATAAAACAGCACTGGAGGCAAATTTGTGCAGAACCACTGACGTTGGAGAATGTCTATGGCCTAGGGTGACACTGTCTGACTCTGCATGTTTAGTACTCTACGTCTTTTTCTCTCACTTTTCCCTTTATGCAGAAGCATCTGGAGACCATGAGTGAGAAGGAGGAAATGGATGGTGATTCACTGGACCCTTTTAGCTCCCACCATGACACAAGATGGGACCAGCAGTTGGCGGTCCTTCCAGACAAGCTTCAACAGAGACTAATGCCTTTCCAAAAGGAGGGAGTCAGATTTGCTCTGTCGAAGGGTGGGAGGTAGGTGGTCACGAACGCTGAACTTTTCTAACTCGATTTTAAAGTCCCTTCGATGCTTTTGAACTGTTCCGGCCATTTGTCCAAAGTCTGTGTAAGGGGATTTGCCTCTTTGAGTGTGAGCAGCAGAAAAGGGCCAGGCTTGTTAATTTACCTCCACCCAGTCGATTTAAGCCTTGGGGACAGTGAGGTCACGGGAGTCAGCCTTACGATGCTTATGATGAAGCAGCTGATCAATACAGAGACACTGGAAGTCCTGTACTGTGTGGATGGGTCAGACAGTCAATTGGTTGGAGGCATCAAATTGACAGTAAACATTGTGTCTGGACTCCATATGGCTCTCCCTGGAGAATAGTGATGCAAGCTGTTGGTAATCCAGGGAGCAGGCACTGTACTGCACTCCTTGTAGGGGACTGGACGACAGGCATCCTTGCAATGAGCACCCCATTACATTCAGTTGTCTTTGATGGCTGACCCTGGGGTTGACAAATGTACACCAGTAGGCCTTCGTGTGTTCAATACTTTTGATTAATTTGACTGAGGAAGTTTCTCACCAAGTACAGAAACATGTTAAGATGGTAATAATAATAAGTCATACAGTCAAATCTGTATGTCGTTAAGATGCTTTTCGACTTTGTAGACAAACCATTTTAGAAGGGAATCAGTTGGATCATTTGTTTTGATTTTGGGAGGTTGAGTTGCTCAGACTGTGTAGGGACGTTCTGTGTAAAAGAGCCCATGAGAATCAACATGGGAAATTCATCAAGAGTATATCCAGTTGGGTTGCCAAATGAAAGCTAAGAGTATATTTTTGGGAAATGAAATCAGAAATACAATTCTTAACCATCATACATTAAGAATAGGGATAACCAAAGGCTTTGACTTCTGGTCAAACATATGGAAAAGCGTCTAAGAAAACATCTACCAGAAAAAAGTCTGGTAGAAGTATAGACCCCGCTCAACTAATATCAACACAGCGCCCTACCTAAGTAATGGGACAGTGAAGCATTATTTTGTTTGGGCTCTACACTCTTCTTCTTTCATGGTTTTGAAATCAAACATTTACTATGTACAGTTCTTAAAATAAATGTGTTTTGTTTTTTTCAGTTAGAATTGTTAGAAGTAGTCCTTGTGCATAGTGTGGCATGGCTTGGTAAACTTTGCTGTGAAGGGTTTTCGCCTGGCATACCCTTGGAAGTGAGAAATCGAGTCCCGCTATTGTTCTGTTACCGTGGAATTGCCCTGTGCAAATTAAAAAGATTGAAAATGGAAATTAACAGGAACCACTCTAATTGTTTAGTAATTATAATAACTCTTCAAATTGCGAATGAGACAGCATGAATGGCCCTTCTCCCGTCAATAAGTTGTTGTGAAGGAGACAATTTAATTTAATGTAATATTATACAAATTAAATGTACCTGGCATGTCTGCATTATGATAATGTAGTCTCTCTCAACTCTGTGTTTCATTCCAACAGGCAGATAGTTAGTTTGTTTATATATTCAATTTGAATTTGAATTAGGTCTGGTAAAGTGGGCTACATCACTTTCCATCTAGCTCAAGTGACTGCTGGGGCCTCTTGTAAGGGTTGCTATGCTAGCGTTAAGAGAGATCAATAGACATACAGTGTTGTTGTTGTTGTCGTTGTTGTCGTTGTTGTTGTCGTCCCCCTAATCTTCATAGTACTCTGAAAATCAACACTTCATCTGGTGTTTCCATCTCTCCAACACCGGTCACACACAGCTGCTCTCTAATGATTCAGATGTAATGAGTCACATGTGGTGTCATGTGTCACTTCGCACATTAGAGGTCCTTGTCTGCCTCACAGACAACAGACCCTGGGTGGAAGATCGTACGTTAACCATGAAGACATTGAAACTGTGAGATTTTGATGAATAGCCTGTTGTTTTGTTGCGGTGGTTTCAGCACTGCCAGATCCCCGCAGTAGCTCCGTCCCTGCCATGCAAACAACCCAGGTCTGTTTGAGACACTGATTTAGTTTTCTCACCCAGTGATCCAATAGTCTTATACATACCAATCCCCTGGTGTCCACACTGTGACAAAATGTGTCTTAGTTTTCCACTCACTCAAGGGGCAACTCAGATTTAATTCAATGATCCTGCAGCAGCCCTCCTAATTGAATTCTATAATAACACAGTTGACAATGTTGAAGGCGAATGGCGCTCCGAGCCTCTTTGTTTAATTTGAGATAGTGGTGTAGATTCAGCGAGGCGTTTGCTCAGGCAGAACCAGGCAGAACCAGGCAGAAATGTCTCTACATCAATTATTGAGGCAACAAAATGCGAATTCATCATGTGGCTTTGAATTGAATAGCAACAAGGAATATCAATGGCTTTATTTGCATGCTAGCGTAATTACCTTGCCTAATGATCCTCCATCTTTGATGTATTGCTTTATTGTTGATCACGATTATTTAACCCTCATTTTACCCCATGAGCAGGCTATATCGGGAAGGATTTCTCTTTGAAGTAGATGGGTCGCTGTATTAGAAACAAGAAAATAACCCCACTTGAGTACCTACACTCTGATATGAATGCATGGGTAATGTATGAGCCCGTCTGTGCACATTCATAGGAGATAAGGCAAAAGAAGATTAGTGAGCGGAGGTCAAAGCCATCGCCTCCGTCCCAGGGGGTAGAGCACCTTCACTTACCCCCCTGGCTGGTGGCCTTCAGAGATAACATTAAAAAGTTGTCCATGCTGTTGTCAAGCAACAGTGGCAGAGCATCCTCCAGGATGCCAGCCGTCTGGCAGAAGTCAGGTTATTTAAAGAAGAATGATTAATGTGTTGAGAAATGGCAAGCACCTGCCTGAGCCTCTCCCATTGTGTGCATATGTATTACGCTGGCTGAGCGAGTACGCAGGCAATTAGAAAAAACACCAGTGGCAAGGTGCACATTAATCATGCTCTTCAACTGAAAGGGAAAAAATGGGGGGGGCGGGGGGTGGTCTATATTACACCAGGGTCTTGTATTATGTGTCTGAATATAATTTAAGGCTTTATGTAAGACCGGTGCTCCCTTCTGTTGTTGAAGTCTTTTAGGAATAGGTGAGGTGTGAATAAAGCCTTTTTGGTATGGGTGGAGGGAAACAGGATGAGCTTGTAACTCGCGAGAATAAGATAATAAAACTGTCAACTTTGATATGGGAATCAGGGCAAGACTTAGAATTGCGAAGGGGGAAGCTATGTTATTATTATTTTGAATGGCAGTGGCTGTATTGTTTTTAGCTGACGGAAACGCTCAAAATGAATAGACTCCATTAATCACCACTATTTAAAGCGAGCCTTGGATTTTTTTTAAATGGTTGGCAGACTGTAGATTTCGATTTAAATTACTGCAGTGCAATCATGAATTAATTCATATCTGAAATGAGTCTCTTCGATTGCAAAGTGTACGCTGAAAGTGCAAGACAAATGAGACATGACAGCATTAAATCTCCGACACTCATCTCTTTCATGTTATTGACCTTGACATAATGTGTGCTCTTAAAGACTAATTTAATCATGCCTGTGGGAGTCATCGTCTCTGAATGAAGCAGATGCAGATCAGACGAAATTGCACTTCACTTGGTAATAAACATGAGTCCGCTTTCAAAAAAAGAATGTCCTTCATTCCGAATCATTCTCTTTTCCCTTTTTTTCTTTTCTTTTCCAGGTGTATGATTGCCGATGAGGTAAGCACACAACCCAAGACCACAGTCTGGGAAAATCTATTTTCTAAAAATAAAATTCTGGGATACATATTCTGAATTAATTTGTGGAGCTAAAGCAGCAGTCCTGGTTCTGTAATCATTTCTGACACAATATCATTCTAGAATCTGTTGGTCTCCGTCTCATGATGGCTCTACGTCACATGCAATTCACCGTTGAGCCAGGCAATTACAGTGGCTTGTTTCTGCTTCACCAGATGGGTCTTGGGAAGACGGTCCAGGCCATCTCTGTGGCCTATGCCTACAGGCAGGAGTGGCCCCTCCTCATCGTGGTGCCCTCCTCTCTGAAGTACCCCTGGATCGAGGAGATGGAGAGATGGATCCCGGAGCTCAACCCTGGGGACATTAACCTGGTGGAGAGCAAGAGTGATACAACGTACGTCACCTTATGTTTTCCCCGCCCGTCCGCTGCTCTGCCTCTGCCTTTCCCACCTGTCCTGTCACTCTCAGACAAGAGTTTTAAATTCACTTGATGCAACACTTGAATCATCATTAAATGAGTCATCATTCGATCATTTTAGGTGAATCTGGTCAGGTAGGAGTTTGATTGACTTTCATCTCTTTAGAGTTTAGATTGAATATCATCTCTTTAGGTGAAACTGTACACTAAATCAGTGTGTCTGATGCACTCTGTACAGGGGCATCAGCAAGTGTAAGGTGACAGTCCTGGGCTACGGTCTGCTCACCACAGACGCACGCCCCCTAGTGGAAGCCTTGACCAGGCAGAAGTTTGCTGTGGTGGTAGTAGATGAGTCTCACTACCTCAAGTCCAGGAATGCTGCACGGAGCAAGATTCTTGTACCCCTCATCCAGAATGCGAAACATGCCATCCTACTAACGGGCACACCAGCCTTGGGGCGCCCAGAGGAGGTACCACAAACTCCAGCAATTACACCGACCCCCCCCCCCCCCCCCCCCAGACTCACAATTCAATGTA
>NC_139668.1:18350636-18400636 GCF_951799395.1 Argentina silus | reverse complement strand
ATAGAATGTGTCTGGTTAATGTTCAAGGTCCCATCTGGGGTGCCGTTTTTTATGTGACGGTTTGACTGTTTAGGGTTTGTTTGTTAAGGGTTGCCAGGTCTACTTTTATATTTATATTTATATTATATATTTATCTGTATAAATAAAATACATATATTAGACTTCCCTATTGACGTTTTCTGTCCATCTTTTGTGCACCTAGTCCTGGTTATTAATAGGGGAAGTAAGGGGCAGGACCAGGTCAGGGGCAGTAAGGAGCAGGAGCAGGTCAGGGGCAGGACAAGGTCAGGGGCAGGACCAGGTCAGGGGGAGACGGGTCATCATTTATTATTGTGGGACGTTGCAACATGCAGAGCCTCAATGTGTCTCTCTCCTGCTGACCCCCCTGCTTGGGCTGCTGGGAGGCTCCATAGAAGGGCTTCATCTCCCCTTGAGTGTCTCTGGAGATTAGTAAGATTGTTTGTCAAAAGGTGACAGGGATCAATTCTCCACTCCTATTTTCACTGTCACTATCTGGGCCATCTATAGGTCTCGGTGTATAATCTGTAAATCTATCAACATTAGTTGAAGATATAGATACCCCTTTTTAATGTTCATGTAGGTGTATTCCTAGATCTGTGTTTCATCCATAGACAGATATTTATTGATTTCGAGCCAAGGGTTAATACTGCGCTCCAGAAACTAGGTTGAGTTAATGCTTGAGAGTTGAAACAGGGTTTCAAGTTTACTTGGATCACCTTTTAAAGGTGAACGTAGACATTTGTGCATGGAATATTGTTCCAGGTTAACACGAACAGGTCCGCAGTGTCTTTCATCTCTACGGACGGAGTAACCGGCTCTCTGCCTCCGGATTATTCACGAGAGAGAACAATTGCCATGGTAACGAGCCTAGCGGGAGCCGGCGGCAGCGCTCCGACCAGGCTGGAGCAGACAGACATAACTGGAACTGTGGCCTTTTCCACGGGTTTCTCTTGTTGTCTAAACCTCTCCGCACCCCCATTGTAGCGGACCTTTCCGCTGCGCTCCTCTGAAGTCGTTGCCGTGGCAACACAGGGAGTGTTGCGCTCACTTTTATGCGACTTTTTATTTTATTTTTTTTTTTATTTTTTTTTTTAAGTTCAATGAAAGAAGCCGGCGGGATACTTATGAGTGAGGTGGAAGCGAAATGCGCCTTCTCCACATGCAATATCAAAGTCAAACACGCACAGCAAAGGCAGAGACACAGAGAGCTTTTTCTTTTATTTATTAGCTTTGAAACCCGGTGTGCCTCTGGAGAGGAGTGTTGTGCAGTGCGCGGTCCTAACAAGACAGAGGAACTGGCTGATCAGGCATCTGTGGTAAAGGAGAGGGTGGCCTAAGGTTAACAAGCCAACAGACAGCCTCTCTCCCCTCTTTAATTGAAGTTCACCGTGACCAGTGTTATCCTGCCTAATTTCCACTCCTCTCTCTGGGCTTGGTAGGCCACTACACTCTGCAGGCAAACAACTTTTGTGATTTTTGGAGAGCTGATAAGTCCACACATCTACGTCACTTGTGAAGCATGAATGCCTGGCGACAGGGTATTTTTACCCCACCAAGCATCTGCTCCCAATTACCCAGGAGGACGCCTCTGATGCTGGACTTTAAAGAGAGCTAACACTGCTTCTGAGGGAAAAAGTGGGTGCACTAATTAAACTCTGCAGAGGCAGAACCACACCAGTAATGAGAACTTTTCAGAGCAGATAGAGAAGGGTTACCTTCATTATTCCCTTCCCCTGTGCGCGTGGTAATTATCAGTGCAGGTCTCGCAGAGCCAGTGCAATAGGGGGCAGGGTGCAGATCATCGGGTGAACAGGCCACGTGGAGACCAGGGCGGGAGCTGTCACCTGCAGACAGGTAGACACTAGAGAGACCAGGGCTGGAGCTGTCACCTGCAGACAGGTAGACACTAGAGAGACTCCGTAGGGAGCTCTCTGTTCATCCCTGTGAGACATGGTGATTTTGATTATGAGAACTAGCACAAGACAATTTCATCTTTTTCCTGGCTTTGTTTTAGCCCATATCAATTCAGCGAGAGTTATTTTGTATAGGTTTGGGCTTGCTGTGATTGTAAATCACTCATGGCTCAAAACTCTAATCAGATACTGAATAATACATGGTTAAAATGTATCCAGTATTCACTAAATACTAATAATTCACAGTATATACTAAACACTTTTTAGAATACTTTTCATTTGTACACAGGAGCATTCAAGAAAACAGAAATGGATTGCTCAAAGACGCATAGACAGTGGACACACTGAACAAATACTTCCACATATTTTGATATCGGAAAAATCTCCAGGGGCCTACAGATCATATCCCTGGTGAATAGGGGTGAATTTGTGGTGAATGTTACATTCATGGCTGTAATTAAAATTAGACAGGACTGAAGCGAATGCTTAACTAGCTTCCTCTCTCTCGACAGAGCTCTCTGCACTAAACAGCAGCTGTGAAAAGAGGCTAAGTTTTGCCCAGATCGTCCTTCACCCCAAAATGGTGCCGGTACTGAATGTAACATTCACCACAAATTGAAAGCCGACATTTCGCCACCTTCAGCCATCAACGGTGAAGTCAAGTGGATGCCAGTCGCACAATTTTATTTTCTTCACTCAGCTGAGCTGCTACTCTGCACTAAGCAACCGCCCGATGCAGAGTAGCAGCGACATTGTGATATTGATTGAATTGCTGGCTGTTGCGAATAAGATTGAAAGTATTCTAAAAGTATGAATGTTCTTGTTTATGAAAGTATCTGTGTTCTGAATACGTATTCCGATACCTGCAGTACACAATCCTGCGAATCATATTGCTGCTTATTATCTGATCTGTTTAATCAGTGAGATTGAAGACATTTCCATGTTTGATAAAGTGAGGGATTTGTCACTTTTTTGTTCAAGAACAGGAGAAAAAAAAAAAAGAAAAGCATTAACAGATATTTACTTATACACCTGTTCAGCAAGCCTACCATTGTCTTATGTGAACATAATCAGAACTTTGACACACACACATCATCAATTGGTCCTAAAGATCTAATTTGTGCAAACGTTTGGGTTCCATATAGGTGTCTGAGTGCAGGACATGCCTCCTAATAATAATAATCGCCATTTAGCTGACGCTTTTATCCAAAGTGAGTGCATACATCTCAGTATATGCGGTCCCGGCGGGAGCATATAGCCTCCTCTCTGCAGTTGATTGGTTGACACTGAATGGTGTGTGTTGTCCCCCAGGCAGGGGCAGTGAAGGACTACATCAAAATGCTGCTGGAGACCGAGAAGCTCAAGTTCCTGGTGTTTGCACATCACCTCACCATGCTGCAGGCGTGTACGGAGGCTGTCGTTGAGGCCAAGGTAACAACCGCCCACTCCCTCCTACCCATCAGGGGCCCCCTCTGTCACAGGCTCGCGACGGAGCTGATTACCTCCCAAAAACCAATTGAGGGGCGCTTAGTGGCATAGCACACTAATGCGCATACCACATAATCACAAGGTTCCTGGTTCGATTACGACCCTCGACACGTCTTGCATGTCATCCCTCCTCTCTCTCTCTCTCTCCCCCTCCCATCCTTCCTGTCAACCTACACTGTCTCTGTCCCAATAAAGCAGAAATGCCCTAATGTTTTTTTTTAAAAACAACCAAAAAAACCTATTGAGTCTTCCTGACTACTGTAAGCGGGTGAATTGTCAATTATCACCAAAACGGTCTTTGCACATGGCTTTAGTGGTGCGCGGCGCTCTTTAGCCCGAGCAAATGTGGAGCTGCAGGATTGCCCTTCAACAGAGGCAAGAATGGCATAAATCTGCCGTAATTCTGTGTTAATTAGCTTGACTGTAGATCCAGATGTCCTCACAGGCCTGCTGGGTCCATGACTTGAGTTGAGGCAGAGGAGGAGTGAGTCACGCAGTACCGTGCGTGTCACTAAGTGTCCGTCTGGGCACAGACGTCAGTAGTTGCATGTTGATTTAACGTCGCTGCATGTGGTCGTTTGCGTCTGTGCTATGCACAGACCAGCCACTGATGATGATGATAATGATGATACCCTGCTTGCACACTCCCAAACACTGTGCTGCTCGTATGAAACTGGTAATACTTTCTCTCCCGAGTTTTCTTTCGAGCCACTTTCGCAGCTCATGAGCAAACGATTTTCTGGGCTCGGTGGCAGGAATGTGAGAAGGAAGGGAGAGGTGTCGAAGACATATGTGATCACACCTTCTAATGTGAACGTTCTCCCGCTCTCAGACTCATAATCACCAATTAACAGGAAGAAGGCTAAATAAAGAAGCTGGGGAGGGGAAAGCTCGTCTCGCTGGAGAGCAGCAGAGGCGAGACCGCAGAGGAACATCTAAACGAGAGCTCGTTAAAACACCATGATATCAGCTGCATCGCCGGTGCAGATGTATTAGAGAACAACTGTCTGGCACTGTATGGGAGCGGTGTGGATAGGAATTCACAAAATGGTTCACCACATGTAATTATAAATAGGGAGTGAGGAAATTAACATAATTGTTTTCTAATACGTCTTCTACCTCACCAAAGTGTTTGCTTATTTTGAAATCGTGGGGAGTATTTGATAATGCCTTACTTTAAGTTGCCCCCGAACACTGCTCGTTCCACTTGTGTAGTTGTACAAACTGCCCAACTCGCTACCAGAGTTATTACAGAGTTATAACAGAGTTCCTACACAGGTATAGGGTTACAACTTAATGTAAAGTTCGACCGAATTATCTTTAAGGACTACTTGTGTGAATAGGTCAAAGTGAAGTTGTTGTTGTTGTTGTGGTTTTAATGCAATGTTGCAATGGCTAGTTCTGTTTAGCGGTGCAGAGGTGAACATTTTAATCAGTGCTGACATTTTCCAACTGCCACATCCTGTTATTTTCCCTCCCAGACCAGTTACATCCGTATCGACGGCAGTGTCCCGTCCTCTGAGCGCATCCACTTGGTTCACCAGTTCCAGAATGACCCCGACACCCGCGTGGCGATCCTCAGCATACAAGCCGCTGGTCAGGTACTGTTCACACCCGCTACTGTTTACCAGTACACTGAGCTTGACAACCAGACCATCCCAGTACCGCAGTCCAGCTCCTCAGCTGGACACCCTTGATGTCAGCTTGGGTTTAGACCTCTTCACCCCCACTACCCCCCCTGTACAAGTTTCTCTCTTGTCCTCCTTCTTCTAGCATTGTGACTGCCTATGGCCCCTGGTCTGAGCATTGATTACTTTTGATCTTATGATGACTGATGGATAGATGATTCACTTACTAAAACAAATGTATTTATGTATTGATAAAGGCGTCTGCTACATGCCATAAATGTAAAATGTAATGTAATATTTAGTATCAGACACATCTCTGAATTGATGCCACCAAATAGTAGACACAGTGCCTCCGTAAGTAATGGACAGAGGAAGCGTTTTGTCTTCTTTAAGCTCTATGCTCCAACAGTTGGGATTTGAAATCAAACAGTTGGGATTTGAAATCAAACAGTTGCCATGGGGTCAAAGTAGGGATTCTCAGCTTAAACCCATTGAGGGACTACCTGACGGGCCATGTCTCTGACACCCCTGTGTTAGATAAAGGATATATAAAGAAACAGCTCCCCTCAGAGCTAAAGAGAGCCTAGCTATCTAGCCCAACCAGACCACCCAGTTTGCAGGCTAGCGTTGCCTTGTAGACACTGTGTGATGTTTGAGAGTCTGTGGGCTGTGCCTTCCAGGGCCTGACGCTAACGGCTGCCAGTCACGTGGTGTTTGCTGAGCTCTACTGGAACCCGGGCCACGTGAAGCAGGCCGAGGACCGCGCCCACCGCATCGGCCAGACCTGCTCCGTCCACGTGCATTACCTCATCGCCAAGGGAACCTTCGACACAGTCATGTGGGGCATGCTCAACAAGAAGGTAGTATTAGCCCCCGAGCAGGCCCTACTTACTTGCCTGCCTTCCGTCTTAAGCAAAAACCTTTTAGAGGCCATTAATGAAGCATTAAATTGATTCTGACCTTGTTGCAAAGAACATGGGATTCTTGCCGCTCACTCGGGGGTTTTGCAGGAAACCGTAACGGGCAGCACTCTGAACGGGAAGAAGGAGTACCTGAAAGCAGAGGTGGGGGATAAGGACAAGTGGGACTTCTTGAACTTTGCCAACGCTTGGTCACCGACTGAAATGGTGGGAGGAGACGTCGGAAATGGCAAAGATGATGTGTTCTTCTCCCATGTGAGTCACTGGTCGCTTTGAACAGAAGTTGTTTGAACACTGGGTATTATTTGAAGAGTAGCATCATTGCATGGTGTCGCCCCTAAGCCGCACAAACGGATTACAGCGTGCCTTTTTGAGCGTGGGCCAACCACTCGCAAAACCACTCAGCAAAGGATTTTTTTATGTACATTTACACACACACACATTTTTGTATTTTGTCTTCGATTTTAGCCCATTTATTTTGTTTTAGTAGAGCGACTAATATTTTTACTTTGGTGGCTTGAATTTATTGCATACAAGTCTCTTGTATCTCTAAAAATGGTTAAAAATGTTGCAGTTGTGTAAAAATAAGTGCAATAACTGTGAATTGGTTTAATTTTTCTCCACCATGGCTTGAGATAAAGGATTGTTTTGAGGTAGGCTAATTACTGTACATATCCCACCCAATGTGGATTTTGCTTCTTGAGGAAAGAAACTAATTATGAAAGTCTCGATTCTTAAATGTCTATATTCAGGCAGAGTGACTGCAAAACAAAATAAATAAATACTGAAATATGACATTTTGAGGTAATATACCCAACCTTGACTTGAAGGATTTTGCTTCTTAAGTAAAGAAACGAAATATCAAAGTTTCTATATTTCTAAATGGCTCTATTTAGGTGGATAGCTTTATACAGCTCTTGTACATAAAATAAAAATATTGGTGAGTACCTGCGGTTGTGTGAGCTGAAATAGGTACTCTGTACACTTCGATAGGCATGCTCTTGCGTAGTCCTTCACTGAGATGTTCTGGCGACAAGATGGCCAACGCTCAAGAAGCCCCACGCTCTAATCTTGTCTAAATGGGCCACACGGTAATCAGCCACATGCCGTCATCATTTTGTGTGGCTAAGCAGTGTAACCTTCTCAACCATATATGGCATATATGTCTCCATCTACAGTACCAGTCACAAGTTTGGACACACCTTGCCAAGAGTGTGCAAAGCTGTCATCAAAGCAAAAGGTGGCTACTTTGAAGAATCTAAAATATAAAACATATTCTGGTTTGTTTAACACTTTTTTGTTTACTACATAATTCCATATGTGTACCTTCATAGTTTTGATGTCTTCAATATTAATCTACAATGTAGAAAATAATAAAAAATAAAGAAAAACCTTTGAATGAGAAGGTGTGTCCAAACTTTTGACTGGTACTGTATATCCATATATATCTCAACATGTATGTCCATCTGTCTTTACAAATGTACTGCGTTGTTATTGTACAGTATTGTACATACTATGAACTCTTCTCTTTAAAAATACATCTAAGTGAACATATTAGATACAGTGCCCTCCGTAAGTGTTTGGACAGTGAAGCATTTGACCTTCTGTACTCCAAAAGTTTGGATTTGAAATCAAACAGTTAATGAGGTTGAAGTACAGATTGTCAGCTTTTATCTGAGGGTATTTGTATGAATATTGGTTTCCTGGTAGGCCAAGGCAGAACTCTACAGTAGATGAATGAAACATTTTCACCATCATTTAGACGGGAGAAAAAAACCAAATGCCTAAAAGAGCCTGCTAAGTTCTGGAAACAGGTCTTGTGGAGAGATGAGATGAAAATGAACACGTACCAGAGTGGTGGCGAGAGGAACGTGTGAAGAGAGCTGCAGAAGATCCACAGCATGCCACCTCATCTGTGAAACGGGGTGTTATAGCTGACGCTGGAGCTCGCTAGCTGGTGATGGAACTGCTGGCGAGCTGGTGATGTAACTGCTTCATTTGGGCATATTATGGATCTGTCCAAATACTGTTGGTGCCCTGAACTAGGGGGACCTAAATGGTGAAACCAGTATTTTATACAAACACCCTCAAATCAAAGCAATGTGTACTTTAGCCTGTCGTATTGATTGTTTGATTTCAAATCCAACCGTTTGGAATGTAGAGCCAAACGAAGGAAAAAATACTTCACTGTCCAAATACTTACAGAGGGCACTGTGTATATGGTGTGCTTTTATTGAAATGCGATTCCCTTTGTAGTTTGAGAAAGACAAACAGCACGACATCCGCTCCTTCTTCTCACCGGGGGCAGCCAAGGAGAAGAAGAGGAAGAGAACAGGGGATGAGATGTCTCCTGCCACCCCCTCGGAGAAGGCTTCTGTAGACGGGGATGGGAAGAGTCCGGAGGTTGAAGAGAAGAAGAACCGCTCTCAGTGTCCCGACCAACAGGACGAAGATTTCTCTCCCCAGGTGAAGAGGCTGCGTGTGGTCCCCGGCCCCGGCCCCAGCCCCACGTCTCGTTTTAGGGGGAAGAGGAGGTCGTGGGCGGGGGGAGCCAGCCCACTGTCCCCTCTGTTAGCCCCCCGCCGGCTCTCTGAGAGAGTGAACCCCAGAGCGGGGCAGGGCCAGGGGGTGCAGGAGGAGTGGAGCTGCGGGTCATGCACCTACTCCAACAGCATTCTGCTCCCTTACTGTGAGATGTGTGAGTCTCCATGCCCACGCATTGGTGAGTGTACACACACACACACACACACACACACACACAGGGTGAAAATGGGCTCTATTGACAGATACAATTTAAATCTATTGACCATAACAGGCAAATTAATCAGATTACCAAGCCCTTTATAAAGAGAAAAACAACCTACACTTAACTTAACGAGGTAATTTATCAATCAGTTCTGACAGTCAATTTAAATGAAGTGCAGAGTGTAGACACATAGTATACTGTTCCTGTTGAATTCCCCTTCTAGCACTGTGACTGCTTCCAGCCCTTACTCTCATAGCTTCCAGCCCTTACCCTCATAGCTTCCAGCCCTTACCCTCATAGCTTCCAGCCCTTACCCTCATAGCTTCCAGCCCTTACCCTCATAGCTTCCAGCCCTTACCCTCATAGCTTCCAGCCCTTACCCTCATAGCTTCCAGCCCTTACTCTCATAGCTTCCAGCCCTTACCCTCATAGCTTCCAGCCCTTACCCTCATAGCTTCCAGCCCTTACTCTCATAGCTTCCAGCCCTTACCCTCATAGCTTCCAGCCCTTACTCTCATAGCTTCCAGCCCTTACCCTCATAGCTTCCAGCCCTTACTCTCATAGCTTCCAGCCCTTACCCTCATAGCTTCCAGCCCTTACCCTCATAGCTTCCAGCCCTTACCCTCATAGCTTCCAGCCCTTACTCTCATAGCTTCCAGCCCTTACTCTCATAGCTTCCAGCCCTTACTCTCATAGCTTCCAGCCCTTACCCTCATAGCTTCCAGCCCTTACTCTCATAGCTTCCAGCCCTTACTCTCATAGCTTCCAGCCCTTACCCTCATAGCTTCCAGCCCTTACCCTCATAGCTTCCAGCCCTTACCCTCATAGCTTCCAGTCCTTACTCTCATAGCTTCCAGCCCTTACTCTCATAGCTTCCAGCCCTTACTCTCATAGCTTCCAGCCCTTACTCTCATAGCTTCCAGCCCTTACTCTCATAGCTTCCAGCCCTTACCCTCATAGCTTCCAGCCCTTACCCTCATAGCTTCCAGCCCTTACTCTCATAGCTTCCAGCCCTTACTCTCATAGCTTCCAGCCCTTACCCTCATAGCTTCCAGCCCTTACCCTCATAGCTTCCAGCCCTTACCCTCATAGCTTCCAGCCCTTACCCTCATAGCTTCCAGCCCTTACTCTCATAGCTTCCAGCCCTTACCCTCATAGCTTCCAGCCCTTACCCTCATAGCTTCCAGCCCTTACCCTCATAGCTTCCAGCCCTTACCCTCATAGCTTCCAGCCCTTACTCTTACGTCTTACGGTCCTGATAGTGATGTACAGTTGTTCCTCTTACTTTAGGGGGATATACTTATCGTAAGTCGCTCTGAATAAGTGTCTGCTAAATGACTAAAATGTAAATGTAGTGTTGGGAGCGTATATAACATTTAAGCGAGTCTGAAATAGATCAGTTTGGGAACATGTCTCTCTGCAAGATGACAGGGATGCAGAATCATATTCACCTGTCAAGAGAGAACAGGGAATACTTGGTGTGTGTGTGTCTCAAAGTTTAGAAAAGTTGATGAATTCGTTCGAGCGGAAGTTTGCAAGCACTCCTCTGTCACTCTGTGATGGTGTCTAATATGAGAGGGAGAAGGCAACTTTCCTCCTCCTCAAACACAACAGTGGCAGCCTTGTATGGTGGAGATCAGCCTCTGTCTTTAAAGGATTACCTGTTCCTCCATCCATCACAACACGGCACAGGGAATTCATACAGCATCATCCCTCCTGTCAGTCTCTCAGAATAACCCAGCTGGCTGTGCTTTCACTCTGTCTGCCATCTTGCTCCATGGCGCTGTCATGCAGGCAAAGCAGGTATCTCCCTGTCCCTGGCCTCAGTGACAGATGTCTCCATCTGCAGCATAACTTGTTAGTGGACAGAAGTACCATCCAGCCCTTTTTGTGAAGTTGCTAATGTCTATTATGGCAGTGAGCAACATCGGCTGAAGAGGAATTTGAGCATACCCTACTCAGCTCTCTGAGGGGAATTATTATTCAGTGGACCAACGGCTATGAGGGTTTTCTTGGCTTGGCTTGGTCTTCAACTCCCCAGCATTTTTTGAAAACGATTTTCTTCAGGACAGAAACAAAACACATTGTTTATTCTCTAGTTGATCATTGTCCTGCGTCAGGTAGCGTCATTCTAGCATGACGCCGCTTCTCCTAAACTACTGTCAGTGTGGACAGACTTTTTTTAGGACATTTCTGCTTTATTGGGATAGAGACAATAGAGATTGACAGGAAGGATGGGAGAGAGAGGAGGGATGACATGCAAGATAGGTCGAGGGTCGGAATCGAACAGGAACCCCGCGATTACATGGTAAGCGCATTAGTGTGCTACGCCACCAAGCGCCCTGTGTGTGTTGTTTTTGTTTTCATCAAGGGTACAGTCTTTGTACAATATGTGTTCCGTCACAACCTCATCCATTCCATACCTGTCTGGGCTGCTCCTTGTAGTAATCCCACCAATCACCATCAAGTTCTGTTATGAATAAGCAGCGTTGCATGCAGCTCGGCCTATGAATGGCAAGCTTACATAAAGCTTGGGGCTCCCCGCTCCGCTAACAGAAATCTGTTCCATTTCATGCTTGGCTGGGATGAGTAATGTTTGATATCTGATCAGCACTCACTTATGGTGCATTGGCATTGCAGCATGTTAGATGGAGAATTTACCAGCACATCAAACACTGTATGTAATGACTTGGCTGAGCAATAAACCCTCATGTTATTGAGACATCTCTCAATGTGGCACCGCAATATAGCAGGCAGGAAATGGGAGACAATGCGATGAATACTTAGCATGAAATGTCATGTATCGACTATCTGATCCATGAGAGGGAAGCGGGTTTGACGGCCGAGTTGAGGAACTCGCCTCTCTTCTGTGGAGGGAAATCTGGCAGCATTAAAGGGGCGATCTGGGATTTAAACAACAGTGGTCACCTTTGTTGGGGTAGACGGCTGAGAGGCGGAGCTGGACAGAGCTATGCATGCAGGGACTGACCATGAGGTTAAACATGATGAACCATGTTTTGAAGCTATACAGTGTTTGTTTAGCAATTCATGGTTTATAAACAATGACAAAAGAGTAAAACAAGCTTATATTTTGGGTTCTCTTGGGGGGGGGGGGGGGGGGGGGAGTTAGTTTAACTATCAGAAGAGTTATATTCTTCAAGAATCAATGGGTTTATTTCAAAGTCAAAACAGTTTTCCCTTTTAAGATGCATGGTAAGTTTGTCTGTGTTGATGTAGCCTTATTGCTTTGTTATTGCCCTATTATATTGTATTGTTGATTATTGATTGTTGTTGTACCAGGGGCTAGATTAAAAAAAATGCATTTCACTAAATCACTTACGGCTGTATGCGATGTACGTGACCAATACAAATGGATATGATTTGATTTGATGCCTCCCATTCCCTGCTAGGACTGTGGATGGCCTAGTTAACTCTCTTGTCCTTGAGTTAATCCAGACCTACCTTTACATACATATGGATGAGGCTGTGATGTAATGGTCATCCAATGACACTGTGTCCTTTAACTGCTGTTGGATATCGCTGTCCTGAGACAGTTGCGTTGTAATATAAAAAAAACAAGGAAGGCAAGAATTGTCAAGGTAATGTCTCTGTTCAGAGGGAGGGAAATGAGGTAAATTAGGCGGTCTCTTGTCCCCTCAGCTTGTTAGTTGAGGGGACACGGGGCCTGCAGTTGATTGCTGGGAAATTCAGGTGACATTTCAGAAAAATCCATAAGAGGCTGGCCTCTCAGAAACAGGCCAGAGTGGAAAGATCAGTAATTAGCAAGTTGTCTGAGTCTCTCAGAACTTAAAACTTCCTCTGGTATGTGATGTCCCTTCAGGCTCCACTAACATCCTTTAGAGGAAATTGTGATGGAGAAAAGATGGACTCCATAGATTTATTTTATTTTTTTTAGCAATGATGTCGTTTAATGAAGAAGTTATACATGGTTCCCTTCCATCATTCCATCAACATAACACCATGGCATTTGCTTTTCGCCATGTGTTACTAAGCCTCAAGTATGTCACACAGTCTGGGCAGAATCTGAAGAATCTGTCCTTTTTTAAAAGGAAAAAAAAGAAAAATCAGCTCACATTTTTAGGGTTCATTTTTTGTTTTGTTTGTTCGTTTTTTTGTTAGGGTTCATTTTTTGTTGTGCCTGAGTCATTGCATGTGTGTGCATTGACGGTTTTGTGTGCAATCCGTTTTGTTTGCCAGGCTTTCTGTAATGTTGACATGCTCTGTATGCCAACCCATCATTACCCATCTTGGTGCAGTTAAAAATACATCGCCAAAAAGGCTGTGTATTTTTAACTGTACCAAGATGGATAATGATTGACATTATGTTAATCTACTGTCAGATGTATTTTAGTTTAATTGTACTCCTTGGTAACAAGCACACTGTATTGTTAGTGCTAGCTACCTTCCTGGTTAGTGTGACCGTCTGACGAGGACCCCCTCACACCGTGTCCTCTCTCCTACCCCTCAGCTCAGGCCACAGAGTCCACCGGCTCCCCCGTGTCACAGCAGACCAGGCCCGAGCAGCCGTCCTCCTCCAGGGGGGACTCGGCCGCCATTGTCCTCTCAGACTCAGACGGTGAGCCAGACCGCAGTCCCTGTCGTACCTCTCCAAGACACCAGACAGACACAGCACAGAGAGTGGAGGAGGAGGAGGAGGAGGAGGAGGAGGAGGACGAGAGACAGAAAGACAAACAATTGCCAGGAGACCTCTGCTCACCCCTCCCTGATCATACAGACGGTAATCCAGGTGTAATCTTCCCTATCCCCCTTCATATAGCGCAGGGAAATTGTCTGGAGTGAATCGCAACCCGCTGCTCTAATGCTATAATGCTATCACTCTGAATAAATGAGGAAATCATCAATATTCCACCTGCTGCCTGCTAGGGGAATAGGCTAGGGGTACATATTGTGATTATCTAGCTGATGCTATTGCCGAGGCCATTTATTTTCTTCGCAGCGTGCCACGGGATTAAAACTGTCCTGAAATATGACTTTATTTTTATTCACTCTATATGCAGTGTGTGTGTTGCATTTACCCGCCGTTTCTTATTTGACTGTAGTTTCGTTTTACAACGATGAAAACAAAGCCACACACAACAACAGAATGCGATTCAAGTCCTCCTTTTGATATACAGGAAGCAGTTCAGACTGTGGAATTTATTTTGTGACAGAATTTATTACTTCCCAATTTCGTCACGAAAAAGCTTTTTAGGTTGTCTTTGAGAAAAGGCCCAGCGAAAGTGGCCTTGCTGCTCTTACAGAGTTATTGACGATGAGGGCAGCATTCTAGTCTTCTTCTCACATCTCTGTGTGAGAGTCGCACCATCATAATAACTTTCACTCTCTCGGCCTGTCGGCACAATGAATTAGCACCCCGGCACCGTCGCCGAACTCCGCCAGATGCTTTCAGACACGTAACCTCACACATACTGATCTCATCCGTAAAGATGCTTCCAGTTGAAAAACAAAATGTGCACGTTTTCACACCGAGGCTGCGGCTTCACAAAGTCACTCCCACCTGATCCGGCTGTCGCTTCACGCTCGTTTTGTTCTTTTCCCCGAGACGCAATTAATGGCAGATAATAGCCTGGTGTGATTTCCGGCGCGACACGTGTGGGACTATTTTCGTCCTGCCCGTTCTTCAGCCTCTGGGGGGGGGACTGCAGGTTAATGTGGAACACAGCACATGTCCAATAAAACTGACCTATAGGGATCAGAGTGGTGCTTTAATGATTTCCTCTCCCTCGGTCTGCTGGGCTGGCGGCTCGGTAAGAGACCTGTCCTTCGCTTCCACTGCCTGATTGTCCTGAGATTAGTGGCAGAGATAGGCAATCAGTCCTCCGGGGCCTGTCTCTGAGCAGGTAGGCACAAATGATGTCGTCGTCATTGGGATGGTTGAGTAGCGGCGTTTGCAGCAGCGAGGCTTATTATTTGGAATGCGCCACGAGAATCCCTTTGTGATGCGCAAGACAAGGAGATTCGGTCCAATTAGGAACTTCGTTGTTTTTTTTTCTTTCTTGCAGAGGAATGACAAGTCAATTCCCTCAGGTCTCCTGCGGGCAACATCCACAGTCTGGACGCGACAGGCTAATAAGAGCGCTTTGCAAGATGAATCACCGGCCTCATCTTTAGAAATGACCTAATTTATGCGTTCCCGTCCCACCGTAGGTAGCTGCAAAATGTGCTGACGTGCCCCAATACTTTGGAAGTGGAGATGATCCTCCACGCAGACCAACACTTTTTTCTGTGTCACACATCTGCACATCTGCACATCTGCACATCTGCACTGCGATTCTATGCCAGGCTCTCATTTCTAGAATGTGTTAGCAGGGTGTCATAGGGCATTATCTAAATGAACCTGGCCATGCTCCCAGTGTCTAATTTCCAGCAGCTGACCTTTTCTTGCAGGCATAGCCATGATTGGGGCGCCTGAGTCCAGACAGTAATGACCTTCCTTCCATCCCTCTCTCCTTCCCTCCCTCCCTCCCTCCCTCCCTCCCTCCCTCTCCTCCAGCTCAGGCAGACAGTGTGTGTGTGTCTGGTCCTGCTGATGATGACACGGGAGCAAGCCTCCCTCTGTATCCAAGCCTCAAGTTCTGTGCCAGTAGGAACACAGACAGGATCTACCTCTACTCCCAGGTACGGTGACTCTGTACTGGCCTTCATTCAACCTCCTTTCCTTTTCATCCATGGAGCCCAACGTAGCGCTGGGAGTGAAGAATGGTTCTCCCTCAGGAGACCTACGAACTTCACACAGTCACAGAGAGACTTCCTCTTCCTTTTCGTTGGAAGCGTCCTGGGACTCCCGTTTGATTGGGTCGTCACTCCAGCACTGTTGGTTGAGTGTCACTCATGTTCGTAGACGTAGTTTAGGTTTTCTGTCAGTAAAGTAAGAACCTGAAGCAAACCTAACCAATAAAAGCTGGGTTTCGGGTGGATTGAAATTTCCTACAGTGAACAGAAATGGAAATGGAATAGACTGGAATAGACTCAAAGATAAACATCCACTGTTTTCACGACAAAGCCCATTTAAGACAAAGGGAGCTGTGGTTTAAATCATGTCAGATTTGGTTAATCCCGGACCACTCGCAGGTTCTCGAAGGATTTATTCAATTGTAAAATGAGATTGGGATTTGTCACTGTGGCTGAAACCGAAAGGAATAAACAAGTATTATGTATGAGGAATTTAATGTCAAATATCTTTTTGACATTCAGTTGCATTTCTATTCTTGTTTTATTCATATCCAGTTATTATTCATCCCCAGTTATACATGTTTCCTACCCAGTTATTATGGGTTCAGCGGGTGAATAAACAATGGGTTTTAATGTAAATAGATGGCTGGATGGTTATTTTGTTGTCGACAGGCTGTGCAGCACAGTAAGTGTATGAATATGATGAATCATGCCTCATCCCTTCCTTGTGTCTCTGTCTCCCCTCCCAGGAGGGCAGTCCACTAAACTGCAACTTCATCCCTCTGGAAATCAAACTGGACAACTGGGAGGATCTGCCCCCAGCCTTCAGCCGCAGGGAGAACAGGGCTCAGGTGAGTCTGCCTTACAGGGAGAACAGGGCTCAGGTGAGTCTGCCTTACAGGGAGAACAGGCTCAGGTGAGTCTGCCTTACAGGGAGAACAGGCTCAGGTGAGTCTGCCTTACAGGGAGAACAGGCTCAGGTGAGTCTGCCTTACAGGGAGAACAGGCTCAGGTGAGTCTGCCTTACAGGTTCAGCAGAGTCAGCTCAGACATGGGTTCATCACCATAGTATAGACGTGTGTCTGTGGCCCCTAGGTGTGTGTCTGTGGTGAGTCTGAGTGTGGTTTCTGAGTGTGTGTGTGTGTGTGTGTGTGTGTGTGTGTGTGTGTGTGTGTGTGTGTGGCCCCTAGGTGGTGAGGTTTCTGAGGGAGTGTGTGTGTGTGTGTGGCCCCTAGGTGGTGAGGTTTCTGAGGGAGTGGAACACGCTGACGGCCATGAAGCAGAAGCTCCTCCGTCGCAGCGGCCTCCTGTTCCACAGCCCCCTCCTGGCCCTGGACGAGCTGGCCAGCCACCAGCGCAGACACAGCAGCACCAAGAGGCAAGCTGTGTGTGTGTGTGTGTGTGTGTGTTGTGTATCTTGTTTGTGTGTGTATGTGTGTGTGTGCGTCTTATGTGTGTGTGTGTGTGTGTTGTGTATCTTGTTTGTGTGTGTGTCTTGTTTGTGTGTGTGTGTGTCTTGTTTGTGTGTGTGTGTGTGTGTGTGTGTGTGGAGTGTACAGTACAGGATGTGTGGGCTCACCAGTTAGAGGTGGTATTGATGAGGCAGGCAGCGTTGGCCAATCAGAAACATACCCAGGGACATGTTTGGGCGTCTCTGAACCTAATCAAGATGAGTGTAGGAGGAAATCAGACCAGGCTGATTTGACAAAGGTTTGATTTATTCTTTAATCAGGGCCAATCACAGCTTACCCTATAGACCCTCTGCAGGGATCAGGGCACAGGGAACTTCACACTAATGAATGTATTGAATTTCAAATTGATAAAATTGATTTTGTGCAGAAAATTATTTTAGTCAAAGTGCACCAAACAAACTACTAACACAGGATGTGGTGTCTCAGCTCCTGAATGTTAACGGATGCAGCTGCGGGGTAAGGTAATCGAGGAGGAGGTGATTATCTTGTGTTAGTCTAGTGTAGAGCTCTGGTAGGTTCTCCTGAGCACGACAGTAGACTAACCAGTCCATCCACTCTCACATACAGACATTTACATTCATGGCATTTAGCAGACGCCTTTATCCAAAGCGACTTACAACAAATACATTTGTTTAAGTAAGTGAATCATCTATCCGTCAGTCATCATAAGATAAAGTAATCAATGCTCAGACCAGGGGCCATAGGCAGTCACAATGCTAGAAGTAGGAAAAATTATTATTATTTTTATTTTTTTTATTAACAGGAGAGAAAGTTGTACAGGGGCTAGTGGGGGTGAAGAGGTCTTTAGGAGGGACTGTTAAGATGGAGCCTGAAGAGATGGGTATTCAATCTACGGTGGAAGATAGAAGGTAGTAACTCTGCAGTCAGAGACACATCCTCCAGGATCCATACTGAGCTCCCCCCCCCATACAACCCTGCAGACCCCAGTTGGACTTGGCTTTCATGTCCTGGTGCTCTTTTCATCCACTCTCTGTGCTGGGTCTGTTTGAAGCGGAGGAGGCCATCTCTCTGTCATGCAGGTCTGCCCTCCCCTTCATCCTCAAAGACTTAACTTTGACGTGTCCCCCCCCCGCTTCCTCCTCCCATCACCATCCAGGTACCTGACCAAAGAGGACGTGGCCCAGGCCTCCCTCAGCAAGGCCCAGAGCGATGGAGGGACTGTCCGCACCCTCAACAAAGACAGCTTCTTCACCAAGAGGAGGTCTGCCTCACTCCCCCAGCCTGGCCCACAGAAGTAGGTCATTACTCTCATACCAACACACGGCTTCCTATGAGCCAGAATTCACCATAGAGTTCATCATGACACTTGTACTCAAAAGCCACTGTAGGATAAGTTTGGTCAGTTAAAGATGTTTTACTGTTGATCATGAATAACAGAGTTATACAGTACTCGTGGCTCGCCTTCCTACGGACGGTAAATCATTGGGTCTGTTCATTGGTTTCAGGTGAGTCTGAGGTGGGCCAGGTGCACAGTCGTATCGGCCTGCGAACGCACCTTTACCTCTCGACCGACACCACCGGTATAGAAACAAACACCACAGAACGCTGCATAAACCCTGTCATCAATCAGACAGACTCACCACAGACACACACACACACGACTGAGTCCTGTTCCCCCTGTAAAGCAGGTCCCTGGACAGAGCTTGGCTTTTATATCACGCCTAATTGTTGATGTAGCTTAATATAGGCTCATCTGAAATCCTGACATGCAAAAATGAACATGCTCTTCTCCCTTATGTGGTCATTATGCGAATTACGAAATTTACCGGACCTCGGCTGCCTGCCCACTATTAAATCCCTCTATGGATCATGATAGAGACTTCCTCTGAGGTGGTACACCTACTAAAAGGGCCTCTGAGTGAGTGGAACCAGTGAGTAATTAGCGCTGAGGTATCAGGCAATAATCTACCGTCTTCAAGGCACGGAAACGCCTCGTTGGAGGAGCACATTACCATGGCAACCACAACAGGCTGTCTCACCCAGTAAGTCGTGCTGAGGACCATCAGGGCGCTGAGGAGAACTAGATCCATCTGTTCCCCTATGTGTCGCCAGTACCCCGGTGACACACGTGGCTCTGGCCCAGCTTCACACACACACACACACACAGAGAGAGACACACACACACACACACACCAGCCATATGCCCTAGTTCTGAAAGCTAATATGGCAGTATTTTTCTGGTACTTCTTGAATTAATGCATTGAAGTGCCATGGTAAATGGAAGGCACTCCTCTTCAGTTAAGTACAGTGTTTTGATGATGTAGCCGGGACTGTTCATTCTTCCTCCGCTGTTTGGTTTTGTTCAGATCAGACCCATGCATAACCAATGTAGTGCACTATGTGGGGTCACAGCTGTGTGCTCCTCCAGTTACTGTTTAGTTAACTCATCAACTGCCAAAGGATTCCGGAACATTCGCCACCTAGAGTGCCAAGTGTTCTATGTGGTGTTTACCTAGCAACAACACTTTGATTGGCTACAAAATGAAGCATCATAATTCATGCATTTTTGGTGAATATAAAGTCACCCTTGGCACTCTGGAATGCTGACAATTTGGGCGACTTCATTCACCCTCGGCACTGAATGAGTTAAGATGATGGCCTTCTCTCTCCACAGACAGGGTGAAGAGCCCACAGAACAACCTGTCAGGGCCCCAGAGGGAGAGGGAGAGGCTCCATCAACGTCTGGGTACCTGCAGGCAGTGGACAGCGAGGGGGTCCCTCTGTGCCTGTCCTGCCAGCAGGCCTGCGGGACCTCTGGTGGGACCTGGGACGTGCGCTTCTGCAGCCAGACGTGCCAGGAGGAGTTCCAGCTGCGCACCAGCCAGTCCTACATGCGCGCGCGGGTGCTGCAGACGGAGCAGGGGGTGTGCCAGCAGTGCAACCTGCAGGCTCACCAGCTGTTCCAGAAGGTGCGCGATGCCCCGCCCTCCCACAGGAAGGAGATGCTGGAGAACACCTGGCTGGCACAGCTCAGCCTCAAAGAGGTGAGAGGCTCAAAGAGGTGAGAGGCTCAAAGAGGTGAGAGGCTTAAAGCGGTGGTCTGGGCCGGTCCGGTGGTCTGGGCTGGTCCGGTGGTCTGGGCTGGTCCGGTGGTCTGGGCCGGTCCAGTGGTCTGGTCCAGTGGTCTGGGCTGGTCCAGTGGTCTGGTCCAGTGGTCTGGGCTGGTCCAGTGGTCTGGGCTGGTCCAGTGGTCTGGTCCAGTGGTCTGGGCTGGTCCAGTGGTCTGGGCTGGTCCAGTGGTCTAGCACCACGGCCTACAGTTCACACACGCATGGCCATGTCGGCATGGGTTAGAATCCGGCCCATGCCCTGCTGACATACCCTCTCCTTCTTACTTTCCTGTCACTCTCCACTGTCTCTATCCAATATTTATATATTCCTATAATTATATATATATATATATACAGTACCAGTCAAAAGTTTTGACACAAACTTGCCAAGGGTGTTCAAAGCTGTCATCAAAGCAAAAGGTGGCTACTTTGAAGAATCTAAAATATAAAACATATTCTGGTTTGTTTAACACTTTTTTGTTTACCACATAATTCCATGTGTGTTCCTTCATCAGTTTTGATGTCTTCAATATTAATCTACAATGTAGAAAATAATAAAAATAAAGAAAAACCATTGAATGAGAAGGTGTGTCCAAACTTTTGACTGGTACTGTATATCTATAAAAATAACCAGAAATAACCTTTAAAAAAGAGGTGAGAGGATCATTACATCTGACCTTTTATCAACTTTATACACTTCCACATTACTTCACTTGTCTTTTACAGGAATCTCTCAAACTCAAATTCACACAGACAGGGAAAGTGGCAAAGCACATGATAGACAGCTGGAGGCGTTAATGTTTGTAAGATCATAGGTTAGAATAAGGGATAAAAAAGGTTAATATAATATGTGCACATATGTATCCATAATTGCAGAGGTGAAAAGTCACACTAAGAGTGAAATTTGAACTGTCAATGGGTCATTCCATGTCAAATCAACAGGATTTCGACACCCAACATCTCAAATTGTGCTGAAATGTTTTTTGTTGTTAGAAACAGATAAGATAAGTATTCCTGTATCTATACTGTGTAGAAATGTAGTTTTATCCCAGAGGAATAAGCTAATTGGCCATTTTTCATTTTGTGAGATTCATATAATATTCATTAGAATTCAAAGTCCTACCTGATGATGATTTAAGAAATGAGGAATCCGAAACAAGTGGTGGGATCCTACTAATCCTACAACCAATACTAGTACTAATTTGGACTAGTTTAGACCAGTGAAGTCTGAATACTAAAGTGCAGAGATAACCCAACACCTATCTGCTGTTGTTGTGCTGCTCAGGAGGAGAGAAATGCTCAGGAGCCGGAGGGGATGTGCAGAACTCCCACTGGAGGCCGGCAACATTATGCATATGATGCTGCCCCCCAGCCCGGGGGCTCATACTGAGGAGGGGGGGTGGGGGGGCGGGGGGGTGTAGGCGGAGGGGTTGTAGACACATTGGTTCCTCTCAGCCTTTGGAGCCGCTCACAGTAAATGGATCGCTGGGCCTGTCAGATCCCGCATTGATTTTCCCACAGCTCAGCGCTGCCAAGAGCTTGTTTGATTTGGTTTGCCATTCTCCTGTAAAGCCCCCAGCAGCACCTTCTCACAAATCAATGGCTGGATTTAGGCTAACAGGACCCTGCACGAAAATGGCCAGAAGTCCTGATCATAAATTCTATGGGCATGGTGCATCAGAGGGGCCGGGTTCAGTTGAGTGTTTCTGAGGCGTTAGTACACCAGCGGGGGTATGCAGGCGAGTGGGTGTATCGACCACGGGGCGTGGGGTGGAGGGCGGGGGGGGTCATAGTGGAGTAACTGGCTCCTGAGCACAGCTTTTCTCCACCTCTGTAGGTATCCCCCTCTTCCTCTGTGGCTAATGATGAGAGAGAGAGCTGCACACCAGGAATGGAGATTGATTTGTGTGGCTGAATTCTCCCCAGGGTTCCTCTGCCCTGAAAGGAAGAGAGAGACAGAGAGACAGAAAGAGAGAGGGAGAGAGACAGAGAGAGAGAGACCGAGACAGAGACAGAGAGAGAGAAGGCTTTGCTTCAAATTGAAATGCCACCATTAGGTCCGCCGTGCCCCTTAGGTGTTTGATTTCCCAGCGTCCCCGGTCCGTTTTCCCTTACGGTACATTGGAGTGTTGTCATTCTGCCCTCAACGGCGCCTGGGTCTGAGGAGGCAGCCAGAGGAAATAGTGTTAGTGACACAGGGAGGTAGTTACCACATGAACCAACACACTGTCGTCCTTTCGTGTTTCACTCGTGTCTGACGGATGCCAACGACAGGTTTTTCAAATGTCACTTTTCGAGTCCGCTGAATTTGTCGAGGTCCATAACGTCAATGTTAATGATGACTGCGGGGAGGACTGGAGCTGATGATGGGTCCGTTTAATTAGAAAAAAAATTGGTCGTAAGTAGTCCAAATTAATCTTTGACACACACAAAAAAACGATTATCACATTTTTTATTGAAAGACGAGGCAAGACTTTTTTTTTTTTTTAATATATATTTTTTGGGCATTTCTGCTTTATTGAGATAGTAGAGACTGACAGGAAGGATGGGTGAGAGAGAGAGAGAGGAGGGATGACATGCAGGGTGTGTGTGTGTGTGTGTGCGTGCGCGCATGCGTGTGTGTCATTTCCAGCTCAACGAGATGATCCGGAACCCCGTGGAGGGCCACTTCTGGCAGGTGGACCACATCCGGCCCGTCTACAGCGGGGGGGGCCAGTGCTCCCTGGACAACCTACAGACCCTCTGCACCGTCTGCCACAAAGCTGTAAGGCCCCCAGTCCCCCCCCCCCCCATGCTCACACACACTCATCCAACATGTCACCTCCATTACACAGGATATGCCCTTTCGAACCAGAGCCAACGTGCCTTAGTTGTATGATCTGCTATATGTATACAGTACCAGTCAAAAGTTTGGACACACCAGAGCGCCATGGCGTTGTTCGAAAACGCTACACACCGGTTTTTTTGCCAGGCAGCTAAAAGCAGCCACACAGCACATTTGGCTTCATCCTCATTCAATCAAACCGACAACGACAACATTTACTGTTTTTGTCTGTTTTTGTCTTTCAGAGAACCGCTCAGCAAGCCAAAGAGCGGAGCAAAATGAAAAAAGGACTTGCAGCCTCCAAGGTTGCGTCAGACATTACTCGATTTTTCATCAAGAAATGAAAGAGGGGAAGAGAGGAAGTTTTTCGGAGCGCTGGCGTTGGTGCCTCGACGCCACACAGAAGCATCCTGTCGTGTCTCCGAAGTGTTACATCAGAGCTATCAATGAAAATGTGCATGTCAATAACGTTACGTAAAGAGTAGTAATCAGATATGACGCACGGTGTAACAGGGCCTCTGTTGTTGTTCATCTCGCCAAGGCAGATGATTGAGGATGTTATCGTAGAACACTTGTCGTCTCAGGCTCGGCGTTGAGTTAGCTGACGAGATTTAACTAAACAATGCTGCCTGTATCAAATGCAAATGTGCGGCTCCCTCCTTGTCCCCGAACCGTCACTGGTGAGCCTGTAGTGATTTATGACGGGCTGATCTAGCTCAGAGGCTGGAACAGGGAATGCTGTTTGAACTAGCGCTGCTATTTTAGGGTTGTGCAAACTTGGTGAAAAATGCCAGATGAGAAATGTGAGGTGCTTCACATCTCCACGGAAAACCACAACCTAGAGTCTGCGTTTATTGTCTCTCCAAGTACTGCCTCAGATGTCTTTTAGCCGATGTCCTGAATTTGTTTGTACATTTATCCATGAACAATCTTCACTGAAATAAAACCTTAGATCACTCAGCAACGAGGAACAGACAGTGTTTTGTAATAAGAGGTTTCAAAGTCAGTGCTTTCTGCTTTTTATTAGGCAATGGTTTGACCACCATTAGAAGTATACATGCAGTAGAACTCCCTCTCTCTCTCTCTCTCTCTCTCTGTTTCTCTCTCTCTCTCTGTTTCTCTCTCTCTCTCTCCTTCTCTCTCTCTCTCTCTCTCTGTCTGTCTGTCTCTCTCTCTCTGTCTCTCTGTCTCTCTCTCTCTCTCTCACACACACATAGAGAATGAGAAACCATTGCCTGAAGTCGAACTGAGAGATATTAACGTGCACCTTTTGCCACTGCTATCCATCATCACCCCCCTCCCTCCCTCACCCCTCACCCCCCCCCACCCCCCCCTCCGTGAAGGAAACTCAATATAGAGGGTAGGAAGGAAAAGCGCAAAGAAAGTTACTATGGAAACAGACCTCCATGTTCAGCGTTGCAGAGAATATTGAATCATTTCACAGCTCTGTTTATAGAACGGCTCCACAGACACATCAGCAGCTCCAATCACAACACCCTCCTGCAAGATAGACGCCATCACACTCACTCAGCTCTGTCTCTGGGTGGACGGTGCCATAAAACGCAGCGTGCTTTTGGACCACATTTATGAGGCACTTTGTATGAGGGCCTTGAGGATTACTTTTTGTTTCCAACCGTAAAGCTTTTCGGTATCCCTTCACCCAACTCCCTGTCAATCAGTCAGACCGGCTCCTCCAGGGCGTCAAGCCCGACTCCGTTTCAGGACAACGTTTGTAAGAGTCTCCTCCTCAATGGCTGCTCCAGGTCTCCACTTAATAAGGCTGTTGTTGTCCCTCTCCTGTCTGAGCTGGCAAGCCCCCTTTTGAGTAATGAACATCTTACAGGCAACCTCCTGACATACCCTCTCTGTCCCTGTCAGCTGGCAGCGCTCTGCCCACACCTGCGCCTGCAGACCCGGCGGCCTCCCCCTCCCGACACGCGGCTGCCTGCGGCACTTTATTACAAACAAACCAGGGAGGGGGGGGGAGAACTTTAATAAGGAGTCAGACGGAGCCGTATCGAGCGGCGGGCGGGCGGCGGGCGGAGGAAGATGAGCGGCTCTCTCCTCCCAGAGGGCCCGTTGAGTGAAGAGCAGCCCAGGGACGTTTACGTGGGGCAAACTCCCGGGGAGAAACTCTCACAGTGTTGGTGTTAATAAAGGAGACGGCTTGACACTGACAGAGGAGGTGGAACTCAGAAAAGGGAGTTGATCAACTGCCTGTCTTCTTCGTTCTGTTCAAGTCTGGGCTTCCAACATGCACAGGACGCCATAACCAATCACCTGCGTGACACACAGCCCAACTGAAATCTCAAAAATCCGAATTTGACTGGTTGAGAATTGTAAATGTAACTGGTTGAGAATTCTTGACAGTTGCATACAGATAGGACCAAACACCACCTCAGGCCACTTTGTGAAATAAAGTGGGATCCACTGTATGCTCCAACTTCATTTAATGGGTAAAGAGAGGTTTAGAGTAAAGTTAGAGTGCAAATAGGGATATGTTACTATCACTACCGGTGGTGGGAGCTCTGCTGCTGTATACCAACCGTTGAGGAAAGTCTACTTTACCCTCAACTTTATAAGCAAATGACAGTGTGTTATGAAGGGTATTGGACTGTGTTGTGTTGATTATGTGGAGATAAAAGATGAGATGCTTCATCATAGCCAGCAGGAGTGCTAGTATTTCAGACCTGACTCTACAGGGATGGACGTCCTGCATGGAGAAAATGACATTATCACCAAGGTAATTGGTGGGTATTACAGAGGGCTATCGGTAAACTCACTATATGTGATCGGAAGACCAAAACAGATGGGAATACTACAGAGTACAGAGGTAATTTACAGAGTTCCTTTTCACATATTTCCCTTGATTGGACTGTGATAACCCCCACATAATGCATAATACATTCCAGCTGTATTTTTTTTTTTAAATAAAGAAAAACCATTGAATGAAAAGGAGTGTCCAAACTTTTGACTGGTGCTATAAGTTGGAGACAACGTGAAGTGAGCAGAGACTTTCTGTAACTCGTATCATTTCCTAACGTGATTTACGGCAGTCATCTGCACTGGGACATAAATGCTCTCAGCATGGCGTGCTGGAGGTGGTCTCCTTTACATCCTAAATCTATTTATTCCAGAATCTCACTAGTTGTCCTCCAGGATGCATTGCATGCAGAGGATTATGACCAAAATGCAATCAATTCTCACAGTAGGGGGATCAAGGGAAAAGAGGATAAGGCTCTTAGTGTAATCCATACATTTCCCAATCTGTGTTGGATTCATGTGTTCTGTAGCTGTTCTCCCGATACCGATGCTCATTACAGTTTAGATGTGTGGCTCAATAGCCACTTGAGTGCCTGATTTAGAGGGCTAATGTATTGTTTTGACAGCCATAAATCCCTCTGGCCACATCTTTCAGCTTAACCATTGTGATTTACCTTTGATTGGCCAAACACATCACATGGATGGTCACAGTATGCAACAATAATAACACATGCTTGCTGTCGTATTGTGATATTGTAAACTTTGCATAACCAGTAGTATACGTTGTCCTCCCCCACAGTCTTTTATAGGGTAACCAAGCTGCCAGCTGGCCTTCTGAAAGAGAAGCAGCTCTGCTTTTTACTGAAAATACATGTTGTTTTTATTTATTGTGAGAAATTCCTCTCAGGGTTTGGTGGAATGAAACCAATCAACGACGGAATGGATTTGACATGTAATGTAACGACTGAACATAAAATCTGTGATTGAACAAACGATGAATAAACAGAAGAACAAAAACTACTGAGCTACAGGACTCTGTAGAGCCGGGCTAAAGCCCAAAGAAAAATGCAATGAGAGAAGTAGATTCCTCCTGCGGTAACCTCATTTGTTGGTTGTCCTCTTTCGTGTTCTCGTGTCTTGAAGGCGTCTATGAGGAACTTTTTCCCCATCAAGTAACAAGACGGCAGTCTAGAGAGGGAGAGTGACAGGTCCTAAACATCATTACTGAGGAGCAGAGGGCAGCCTGAACACCTCTATCACCCCTGGTGACAGACACCCCATCACCCTGTCACCTCCCTAATGAACACACAGCCAATGACATGCATTTAATGAGGACCAGCCCTGTCCACACAACAGAGAAGCACAACCTCAACTAAGGCTCTCATACTGCTGCTGTTATCAGCAATCTTACAATGTCAATGTTTCACTGAAATTACCAAGTTAACTCCCCAGATTACCACAATTTTCCTGCCTGGAATAATACACAATTTGTTCTCTCAGCGGGTGTCCGTCAACTGTGAAAATAATAGACCGTTACCAAGATCACCAATGAATGTTGGTAGATTCTGTACTGTAGCAACACACAGCGTTAACACTTGTGCATGTAGCTGAAGAGGTGGAAATGAGAAACAGGAGACAAGATACGGATGTAGAACTGTACATTTATTCCCTAATGAACTTCAGACGGTCATGGACACGATAAAGCTGACTCTACATAATGGTGGTCACATGACCTACTGACTCAAGTTAACATCACATTATACATGACTCCAAAAGATATATGATTAATGATGATTGATTATGATGTGCTCGTCTCTGTGTGACAGACACGTATACCCGAGTCTAGGCTTCAGATCAGAATCACAATATGCTTTTGTCGTGCAAGAGTTGCAAGAAATTGTGACGTTTTTGGTACTCGGTGCAAAACCTTAGCCTGATGACTGTCTACGCACTGAGACAAATAGGAAGAATGAGAATAGGGTATCAATACAAAATAATTTAATAGTTCAAAGAAACATACAAAATAAACAAACTGTTGTAAACAGTTTCACCATAAATCTTAGGCTATGTGTGTCAAGGACACACAGGAGTTGGTGCACGCAGGCCTAAACCAAAACCTCAAAGAACACATCTCCAATTTATCCCAACAATCAACATCAGAGACCAGTATCGATGGGAGAAGCCTCTTAGCCAACTGCATTACGACGGCATAGTAACGTGTTAGAACAACAGGCGAAGCACAATATCCTCAGGACGTCCACCAGGCCACGCCCATTCAACTAAACAGGTGCCAGGAGAGGGAGGCATTGATCACCGCTCACAACTGAAGATCAAACAGCACCGTCGTTGTATCAGACACATGTTAATAGTAAGATTGTGGTCAAAGGTTTGGTTCCCACACACACACAAGCACATCATATCTCCTGTCTGTATTGTAGAGTAGAGTATCAAAATAGTCTACATACTGTAGCTAGTGCACTGGTACAGTGTCGGACAGACGCTGTCAAATTCAGCACGATGCTGTTGGCAGCGGAAATAGAATTAGATTTTGAAGAGCTTACCAAAACCTACAGTCTTTGAAGTAGCCTTTGTTTTGATGTGAGGGTTATTATTCTAGCTCTAATGAAACCCCCCAAAAAAAAAATTCTACTGAGCTGGAGGAACCATTAGCTGTGCTCTTTAGAGAATATAAATAGGATGAGCTCAGTGAACAACACTTCACCACCAGACTAATTAAACCAGGAGAGGGTGAGACTGTAGGGCCTTCCGCTTCGTTATAAATGAGGAGGTGATGCCTTGAATTTCAAACAACCCACCCAGCCAGTAGACACACCCATGGCCAGCCAACCGCGGCCATTGAGGCGTGTGTTTGAGATTGTCTGGGTGGTACCAACCACCGACGCACATAAGTCAATGTTTGTTTTCACTGTTGAATACACTGGGTGCAACATCTGCAGCATCCCCGCGCCCACAGAAAGATATGTGACTGCATGGTGTCCTCTATTTCTTTGCCATCGTAGATAAAAGTAGTGTGATCTATGTCGTAGCTGGCCCTGAACATTGCATCACTCAAATAGGTCACTGGTGTGCCATAATTAGTTCAAATGTCGAAGGTTGTGAATTATTGATGGGAAGAATATTTCAAAGCTGCTGGTCTTTTATAGGGACGGCTGAAACTCTGGGGACTTCGACTGATCTCCCTTATGACTAAACTAAAAGAGTGCCAATTAATATTTAATATGATTCACAATATTGTGCAGTTTACGGTAAGCTTTAAACTTTCTAAATGGAGCAGAATAATGAATAAATGTCTGGAATTTGATGACCGTTAAGAAGAAATGTGGGATTTCAAATTATGTTTGAGCACCAAATAAATCATTGTCCTTAGTGTTATGGGGGGTGGGGGGAACCTGTGTATGTGCATTGCGCAAAGCTGAGATTGTCTTACTGTTTATTGCACCACAAAACAGCCAATGTCTTGTAAAAGACCTGGCCATTGTCTGGAAGTCCAACCAGAGAGGAGGCTTTAACTCACCAACTGCCAAATAATTCCAGAATACTCACGACCCAGACTGCCAAGTGTTCTATGTGGTGTTTACCTAACAACAACACTTTGATTGGCTACAAAATGAAGCATCATAATGTATACATTTTTGGTGAATAAAGTCACCCTTGGCACTCTAGAATGTTGACAATTTGGGCGACTTTATTCACTCTCCATACAGGAGTTAAAACCACCATAGATGGACTGGGCATGTGTTTCCCAGCAGCGCTGGTCTAAAACTAGTCTCAATCATGCTTCCTCATTTGTCCTGATTGACACGGTGTAAGTGTAGCGTGGGAGAACCTTGATTAGATCAGAGAAGAAGGTTCACCTCCAATTCCAAACAAATATGATTAGCTCTTGCACTAAGCACTCTGAGCGAGCGAGCGAGAGAGAGGGGAGGGGGGGGGGGGGGGGGGGGCTGGGAGACTGCCCAGGACTAAATCATTTGAGAATCAACTTGTCAAAAACAATACAATACATTTCCAACACTTTTTACTCTACCCTTTCTTAAGTCTGTTTCATTACCCTTATCACTGTCACAAGCACTTTCCTTGCCTCATGGACACGAGAAATATAATTTCCGAAACAGCCTTTTAAATATTCAATCTACAACACCAAACTTGATGCACTCAAATGCCCACTTAAGAGGCTGCAATCGGTTTCCACCCACTTGCAAAGTCCTGAGCACTCAGACCCCCTACCTGCCTGCTTGCAATGTAAATGGCCACTTTGACAAACAACTTGTACAATGCACAGAGCACTACTCTATAACCACATGAAGAGGATTTATGCTTTTGCTGAACTCATGCCCATCTATACCGCCAGCTAAGAGGGCAGCATGACTAAGCAAGGCTACACCGTCACCCCTCCACATAGGATTGGCCAGATGAGTGTTTTGCAGCTGGGGACTTTATGGAAATGGAGTATAAGTTGAACGTGTAGGTCCATATGTGTGATAGAAACCTCCTGTGTAGCCCACATGCCTGTTGTGCTGAGTGTGAACTGCTGTGATCAGCACCTGGCTGGTCCAGGAGAGACCAGGGACTTCCATGGGCACACTTCACTGACACTCACCATTAATCAGACTCCACCTCCTCTGGACAGACCTGTCTCTCCAACAATGCAGTGTACAACACCATAACCAGAGATAGCCGTTTCTGCCCTCCCTACTCTGCCACAACTCCCTGGCCCTGGTTATACATCTATGATCAAATGTCTCCATCTAGTGGAGACTAATGGAACAATACATTCGTTGTGGGGGCACTTGAGTTCACTACGTAGCCTTTTCTACATTTTTAGGAACACGACTCCTCGCGTCCTACTGAAAACGCATTACAGGAGAAGATCTAGGTTCCTCCACTTACAGATCTAGGTTCCTCCACTTACATATTCTCTTCCAGTGCTTTTTGATGACGAGGCAAGTGAAGGACGGAGGAGAGGACGAGGAGTCGTGTTCCGAACTGAGAAAAGGCTCAAATATATGTATAGGAGAGCAGAATGGTTAACTATCCAGATGTGCACCTCGCTACCGCTAACAACTACATTAAACAAACGTCCAAAAGAAGTGAAGTAATAATCTCTCTATATTCATAGTCGACCAAATAAGCCAAGATTTCCACTGTGGTAACACTGACTGTACTGTGAAAATGTAATCAACGCTACAATTCTCAATGTTCTGAGTTAATGATAACTCACTAACTGCCAAATAATTCCGGAATACTCACCAACGAGAGTGCCAAGTGTTTTATGTGGTGTTTACCCAACAACAATACTTTTATTGGCTACAAAATGAAACATCATCATTTATGCATTCATGGTGAATAAAGTCACCCTCGGCACTCTGGAATTTTGACAATTTGGAAGACTATATTCACCCGTGGCACTAAATGAGTTAACGCCACAATCCGCATTTCCAGTCTTTCTGATGTGATGACACGCTTGTGCGCACAAACACAGAACAGGATGTTTCAGGCAAGTTTACGATCCATATCAAGAGACAGTAAAAGAAAAGACAACACAATGGCGTGTTGTGTAAAAACAACAGTCTTACACATTTATTTGGGCTCCCAGTACACAAATCAAGAATATGTTCATCAACACAGAGTCTGCTTCAGGACCTCATAATACATTGAGTGGAAGAATGTCCGGACTGAACTGCAGTCCTATATACAATCTTATTTAGAGGTTTTTTTTTCCTTTTTCTTTTGTTATGGTTGATTAGACGTTTACCATATTGAATAGCGATTGACAACGTACAATCACGAGGCTTTTTGCTATTTGCCAAGATATCTTAAATGCACTTCACAGCAGATATAACGTAAACTTCATTTATAGCTCTAGAATGGTCTGCGTTGTGTTTGGAGGCACAGCCTTCGTTTGGTGTCCAGTCGACCGGACAACAGACAGACAGACAGAACCGAGCCTCTGATTCGCAGTATGTGATTAGTTGGACTGTCGTCATATAGTATTTGTGCCCTTCTCTAGAAGACAAGCAGGCTACAGCTCCGAGAGACACAGACGGGCCAAACCTCTGCTGCTTTCACCAACAACGGACAAAGTTATACATCTCTACAGATAGGTGTTACACCAAAAGAGAGGAAGATTTCTTTCTTATATCAAAAGTTTCAAGACCTGAGTATTTCAAGGAATAAGTAGTTAACATACAAAAATGTACATACATTTATGTCAACTCTCTGTAAACCATCACCAGGCTGCAATTTCTTCCCTTTTGTGATTGAAACATGCACATCATTTATATAAAAAAAAAAAAAAAAAAAAAAAAAACATAAGACAGCTCAGTAAAAGAACAGAAGGTAAATCTTCTCTCTCAATCACAGAACCACACCTGGTTCACAGGGTTTTTGCAAGCAAGTACCAACAGCATTATGCATGTTGTACGTTTCTGGATAGCCTTAAAGCATCAATAATTAAAACGTGGACAGGACTGGGGGCGATGCTGAATTCAGATAAGTTAAAAGTAATAAAAAATCATTTATTTTCCTTTCTTAAAATGTTGTTATCGTCATGGGGGGAAAACCAATTTCATTATCTATCTATTAACACCTCCGCGGTTTTATAGGTTCATTCCTTGGGCACTTAACAGAGAGTCCAGCATGTCGAAAGTGTCTTTGTAATCGGTGTGCTGCCCGTTGGGACCCAGCACCCCGTTAGTCCCCTCCGGGCCGTGCCTCTCCACAGTCCTGTGGCCACTCTCCGAGGAGTAGTGGGAGGAGCTGGACGCGCCTTTGGAACTTCTGCTGCTCTTGGCAGAGTGGTGGTTGTGCGCAGCGTCCGGGTGGGCCCTCTTCCTGGAAGAGCTGGGGCCCGTGTCACTGCCGTGGCCCCCGGGACCCCGGAGGGCCAGCGCGGGGCCGTCCAGGCCCCCTCTGCCGTTCCCGCTGACCGAGTACGGGTGAGAGTGGCCGTGCTTGGGGTGGCGGTGGCCAGAGTGGTCTTTGTGCTTGTCTTTGCTCTGCGGGGCGCCGCCCTGGTCCGAGCCGCCGTGCCGCTCGGCCGACACTTTGATTCTCATCTTCAGCTCCTCGTTACTGGCGCCGCCGTTCTCCGCGAAGGACGGGGGGAGGCGGGCCTTTTTAGAGCTGGCCTTGTCCCTCCTGTCCCCCTGCAGGGAGGCCTGCTGGGGCTGGGATCGTCTTTTGTGGGGCTGCAAGGGGGCGGGGGACACGTACATGTCCCCGCCCTGCTCCTCTCGCCCGTTCTGCACAGCCAGGTCGGCGGCGTGTTTCTCCCTGTACTTGTCCAACGACATTTTCTGCGGCTTGGGAAAAAGCGCAGGGTTGCTGAGCTGCTGGTGCTTGCTCACACTGTTAGCTTTGTGTTCGTGTTTGCCCGGCGTGTACTTTGAATGGGTGGATTGTGAAGGGAAGGGTGGGCCCTGGTCAAAGCCACAGAGGTCAGGCTGGTCCCCGAGGGCCTGGTAGGAGCCGTAGGGGGCCCCTATCAGGTCCAGGGAGGGCATCTCGCCAGAGTCAGAGAGGGACGTTGATGGGAAGAAGGAGTTGCTGGTGACACCAGAAATGCTATCCAATGAAGAGGTCCCCTGGAAGGCATTATCCCCCAATTGGCCATCTGTCTTGGGCTTCTTGGCAGCTTGTGTGGCCTGTAATGGAGGTTTCAGGATGCTGTTAATATCGGGGCAGCCGCCACAAACACAACACAACAAAATGCCAATCGCTTTCAGACCATCAAATTAAAACAGGACCAAGGGATTGCAAAGCACTCTGTTTAAATGCTGTCAGAGTCAATTCAGGGGTTTAACTGAAGTGTGTAGTCACACTGGCGCTTTGAACCGAACATACCCTCCAGTTTCGTATCCGTTTCAATCTGCTGGGTGTCTTCTCCAGAATCTGCAGAAACTCATGGGTCAACTCTACACAGGGGACGAAGGCAGAACCAAGTTAGAGGGGAGACAAAGATACGAGGCACTGTGTTGTGTGTGTGTGTATATAGATATATATATCAATATATATATCAATCATCGCTTGAATACCACAGCCTATTTGAGTATTATTGCTGACCCTGTGCATCCTTTCATGGCCACAATTGACCCATCTTCTAATGGCTACTTCCAGCATGATAATGCACCATGTCACAAAGCAAGTCGTCTCAAACTGGTTTCATCAACATAACAATGAGTTCAGTGTTCTTCAGTGGCCTTCCCAGTCACCAGATCTGAATCCAATAGAACACCTTTGGTATGTGGTAGAACGGGAGATTCACAGCTTTAAAGTGCACTGAAATCCGCAGGTACTGCGTGATGCAATCATGTCATCATGGACCAGAATCTGAAAAGAATGTTTCCAACATCTTGTGGAATCAATGCCATGAAGAATTGAGGCTGTTTTGAGAGCAAAGAGAGGCCCTACCCAGTATTAGTATAGTGTTCCTATACTAATCAATGTGAGTGTGTGTGTATATGTGGTGTGTATATATATATATATATACACATATACACCATTTAGTTGACGCTTTTATCCAAAGCGACTTACATTGCAGTGAGTGCGTACATTTTTCAGTATAGATGGTCCCAGCGGGAATCGAACCCACAACCTAAGCGTTGTTAGCGCCGTGCTCGAGTACAGCCAGACTGATGAAGGATAAAGCATGAAGCAGGTTCTGGCTAGCGGGTGCAGAGACAGCAGATTTCTGTCAGCAGATTTCTGTCAGCAGATTTCTATCAGCAGATTTCCAGTATAGAATACAGAATCGTCAACCTAATTGTTCAAACTCTCCTATTTTTTTATTTATTACTCACAACGTTTCACGAGTCTCACTGTTGGTGAGGAATAGTTTCTTAATCCGTGATAGAATAACAACAATAAATGTTATTGTTTGTATCTAGGTAGAAGACAACAAGGTTCTTTATTCACCATGTGTCCTTGATCCAATATTCTACCGTAAAAAAAGAAAAGAAAAATAAATCCCTTAACGTGCTTGCCCCATAACTCCCAGGGCACTGAAAGGTGTACACACGTATCTGACATACCCTTGTTTTAACACCATCATATGTCTGTGTCACCAAACCCTTCAGACTAAAACCAGTCAGAAAGAGGCAGAGGGGGGACTAACCGTCCAGCAGCTGGAGCGTGACGGTGCGGTCCAAATACTCCCACCAGTGTTTGCCATCTGTGGAGACGGGGATCTCCCAGTTGGACCACTTGCACGCCAGGTGGATGCACACGCAGGCTATGACTGTGGGTTTGTGTTGCAGACAGAACGTGGTGAGGTGCAGGCTGTGAGGGGAGAGAAGAGGAGACACAGACTCATCAACCACAGGGCCACGGGTGGGAGTACAGCAAACATGTTGCAAACACATCGCTGCATGCATCATAACACAACATGTCATAATACAACATGTCATAATACAACACTCATATTTCACGTCAATCATTCTCGACGACAGAGAGTGTGTGACTGGGGAGAACATACCCCCCAAAGCTATTATGGTCAAAAACATGAGGTTGAATGTTATTTTCTTACCATCACATACACACTCTTACCTTATAAAACTGATACATTTAGGAAAATCTAGACAGTAAACTTGTTCTTTGAATGTACAGTGTCTGAACACATTTGTTTTTCCAAACAAGCAGGTTTCTGATTCATTTCCACCATCCACCTGTGTCGGTCAGTCCGTCCAACTCTCACACACACACACACACACACAGCACCGTTCCCAGTACCAACACTATTCCTGTACAATCTGACTGCCTTATTAAATGGTGCAATGCGATCTTAGGTTGTCAAAAGATGGGTACTGTCTGCCTTGGGTTAAGTATTCATTACATTAATCATTCAGATACACTGTCTAGGCATTGCACACTGCTGTTGGTAGAATAGCAAGACATCAAAGATTCATCCAAGAACAACTGCGGTTTCTCTCAAACAGAGTGAAGATGTCATCGGATCATGTACGAAATGACACATTCTTAAGTTAAGATTCTAAATAAATGTGTGAGATACTGAATACAGAACAGTGTTTCTCAATCCCTCGTCGGTGGCATTGAGCAGCCAGTCCACCAGTCAGTTACCCGACACAAATGGAAGCATCAAGCAAACAGATGCCAGTTCAAAAAACTACCTTTCAAGAGGAAAACCACAGCATGCAGGTCCCTCACACAAACAAGATTGAGAAACACTGATGTTGTGAGGATGTCGACTATTACGAGTACTACGTTTGTAAATGCTTCCACTTTACTACACTCTTACATATTAACCTATATTACTTTGTCAAACGTTAAGCAATAATAAAATTAAATAAAAATAAAAACAATAGTTAATCATACTTACCAGGACAGCGTCTAAGTTTACATCTTTGCAATCTTTAGTGGCAATCTATGTTCAGGCTACCAATTGTGTTTTAGACATATGCACTCTGTACCAAGCAAACGTGAGGTATACAGCACCACTACACTTCTCATTGTGCATTCAACCCCTTTGTGCCAACACTGAGCCCCCAGTACAATACACCGCACTGCAGCCGGGCCGGGACCACCCCGGAGGGCGTCCCAGCAACCTGGCGCAAAGAGGGCGTTGGACACAGGAAGGGGGAACCCTGCAGTACAGGAAGCTATAGTGTGCCATCACAGTGCAAGAAGGGGGGGGGTCAGGATAACAACCTGTTGGTAGCCATGAAATAGGATGTCTGTGCCAAGTCCTTGCTTGCTGTAACAGAGAGGAGAGAGAGGAGACAATGGGGTTAGGGGGTCTATATCTAGAAAGGAACATTGATGGTGTTATATTACTGCAACTGTCACATTACTGTAGTGGTTTACTAACATAATGCATGTAAGCTCACATGTTTAATTCTAAAAGCTTTATGCTTTAAGAAGATAATGTGTTAGGGTCTATATCTAGCAGAATCATTGATGGCATCCATATTACTGCAACTGCCATTACTTCAGTGGTTTACTAGCATGATGCATGTAAGCTCACATGTTTAATTGTAAAAGCTTTAAGAGACAGATCATGACAAGTGAAGAAAGAAGCCTCTACCTCGCACTAGCTGGGAACATCTCACAACATCCGTGTGAGGATGTTCAATTGTTATTTCAAAACCTGAAAAGGTTGGTTAAATACGAGAAGGCATGATTAAACAGGGCAAGAGACTTGTGAAAACCATACTTGTGCAGCGCCATCTACTTCAATAACAGTCTACAGAGATTCACCGTCGACATGGCCATGCCGAAAACAGATTTACTTGTGCTTAATGCCTACAATGATTGAACACAAACACAACTCTTCAAAAATAACAATCAGCAAGAGCTGCACCTTTGTCTCTACGGTTCTGAACTTACCCAGAGTTTGAAGCACTATCGTTTCTAGTATCACCAGCTCTTGAGCTTGCTGTTGGTATGCCTGAAGTTCAATAGATGACATACTCACAATGTGTCTAACAATCCACCTGACTGACCAAATCTTTGACATTAACTCTGTTTTCCTATCACACAAACACATCATTCAGATCATGACTGATCAATCAAAAAAAATAGTTTGCCAAGGATTATCAAACTGGCAGCTAATGTCATTTTGCCCACCCACTACGTGAGGTGAGGCTGGTGGGACTGGGGGGGGGGGTGCGGGATACACCCTGGAAATAAACATGACAGCATTACCCTTAAATCACTAGACAGGTTGATTACTGACACACAGAGAACAAGGCCGGTTAGCGTCCTCACTTACATTACTCTTGGTATCTAGTGGGGCATCTTGAGGATTCACACACGCATGTGCCACTTTAATGACATGTTCAAGCTTCCTTGGTTGTTCCTCAACCTTTGCTGCCAAGAACAAGGTTGTTTGGGAGATAATCTGTGAAGACAATAAAGTCGTCCGTCATGTCATCCCCTGAACATGCTGCATAGGCAGCACGTTTGAGAGTGGATAAAGTGAGAAAAAGTGCTGACGAAAAACCAACCACTTACGTTTCTATGGAACTTGGTGAAGGAGTGAATCATATAAAATCTATGCATATAAACTATTGCGGTGTTGATGATGAGCTGAGAGCTGTGTGCAGAGGTTAAGGTATTTCAGCGAAGGGACTAGCCAAATGCAACAGAAACACCGCTAGCAGAGCATCAATTCCGGAATTAATTGGCAATGATTAAGCTAGTTAGCTTTGTCCAACAACTCCTCAGAACATGTGCCATAATGAAACAGACTGCTAGCTCCTCAAAAAGTCACATCTTACGACCCTGTGGTCGGCCAAACACCTACTCCATCTCCTCAACGTAAAGCATGTTGACGAATGATCAAGATATGGAGATAGAAAAAGGATAATTTGTTAAACGGAATGGATAGACAGGACAATAACATGCTAACTAAGCTATCTGCCTAGCAGCAGGCCTAACTGAGCTGTCCAGCGGTAGCTAGCTCGATCAGATCACAGTGATTTGGCAACAATAGGTAGCGGCTTGGTATGGTTGCGCCTGGGTGTCTTGTTATGAAAAGACCAAACTAACGTTAGTCTGATCGTAATAACAGTTTTTCGGATGGACAGATTACATCATATACATGAGCTACACCTTGAAAATAGCTAGCTGAATAATCTAGCCTGACGCACAAGAAGGGTCTGTCTAGTTGCTGCAATGAACCGTTGTTTAAGACACGCAAACGGGAGGCTAGGATTTTTTTAGCATGCTTTTTTCCCAAGGAGGTGCTTCAAACCATTACGGAATTAATGAGAGCTACATTTAGCCACGTAGCTTATGCAACATTAAAACATTTTCACGTGGAACTTTTCCATAGAACGTTTTCGTTCCAGGAATTAGTCATACCCCTGCACAACCATCTTGGCCAGACCCTTGATGCCACATAACAACTCCCAAATTAGACAAGGATACACGTTGAGTCTCTGGCCCATGTCTTGAATTAGGTTTGCCGCTTGCTGTCGATAGGAAAGTTCCCTATCGGATTCGACACCGCAGCGACGAGACGGTGTAGTATCAAGCTGCTCCCGGGAAAAAAGCCATTTCGAAGAGGGTCCCCGGTGCACCGCCATTGTGCTCCTGCATCTGGCCCCGGCTGGTGACGACGGAGAATAGCGGAAACCCCCCGGCGCATGCGTGACTGACTCTCCTCGCGCAGTTGCGGCAGCGCGCCAGGGCATCTGCGGTTGACGCGGGTGGAAAATGCCGTGCTGATGAATTCGGAGAAGGCAATAGATTTTTTTTTATCCAGAAGTTTTGCTGTGGTGTGCGTTTTGGAATAGTGTCTTGTCAAATTATTGCCTGGCCGGACTTGCATGTTTGACTCGCGAGAAAAAGTTGGAAAGAAAATCAGTCTAGACCGCAATGTTTACCTCCTGCCACAAGGTGGCAGCATAGACCTTTATATGTTCTTGTAGGTTACAATAATATGTGTAGGGCTTTATTTTTAGGGCTACACATGCAGGCCTATATATATATGGATATTTATGGATATATAATATCCAAAAGTTTGGATTTGAAATCAAACAATTACCATGAGGTTAAAGTGGAGCTTTCATTTGATGGTATTTGTGTACATATTGGTTTCACCATTCAGAAATTACAACACTTTTAATGCATAGTCCCCCTGTTTCAGGGTATCCAAAAGTGATGTCCAAGTTAAGCACTCATGTTTAGTATTTGGTCGACAATCCTTTGCCTGCAATAACTGCCTGAATTATGTGACCCATTGACCCCACCAGACGCTGGGGGTCTTCTCTAGTGATGCTCTGCCAGGCCTGTACTGCAGCCATCTTCAGTTGTTGTTTGTTTTGAGGTATTCTTGCCTTATCTTATCATCAGGAAATGAGATAAATTGGATTTGAATCTAAAGATTGACTAGGCCAGTCAAGAACTTTTTTTTGGCCCTGAAAAACTCCCCAGTTGCTATGGCAGTATGTTTGAGGTCATTGAATGATGAAGCGCCATCCAATGAATTTGGAGGCATTTGCTTTGGATTTGAGCAGACACGATGTCTTTGTACACTTCAGAATGCATTCTGCTGCTGCCGTCAGCAGTTACATCATCAATTAAGACAAGTTAGTATTAACATCAACACCCCCTCCACCATGTTTCACAGATGAGGTTGTATGCTTTTTTAGGTACTTTTTAGAAAACTGTAAGTGACCGTGCTTTTTGAGGATAACTAGTGGAATAATTTAGGGCAGCTAGTTTAATTTCATTGCACCGTCTACGGCTGTATTCTGTGTATTTGATAAATAAACTTGGATTTAGTGCCAGGGGAATCATAGAAGACATTTCTGTGAAAAGTGCTCCATTTTATCACCTGTTGAGTGACCACACTGGAGTCACAGCAAACTACTATTCTATATTCTAAAGATAAATATTGAGTTGTTGCATGTCCTGTTTCTATGCTTTTCATTGTGACATTTTCTTTCTTGTCTAAGTTATATTGTGGCGGCGGCAGAAGTGCTGCGATCCCAGACAGCACGCATGGATCAGATTTACATTGTTACTACATCCTAACTACGAGAAGTTTCTGATGCACTTTACGTCGCATCGGGATAGTTTTCTCTGAGGGCCTCTGTCGGTAATACGTCAGGAAAAGTGCATCTCGAAACTACCTCCAGCCGCTCCTTCACCGGGTCATGCCGACCATCGGTTCTACACCGACACGACACGTGCCAGCTCCTGGGTTATAGAGTCATGGCCCACCATGCTTTGCGGCTGTACATTTTGTGACGTTACAGTCCAGACTAGACTAGCAGGAAGTGAGCGTTGGTCATCCATCAGAATAACAGGGATTAAGTGGGCAATCTGATCCATGTGTGCTGTCTGGGTATTGACAATAAATCACGGCCTCTCTGGTATTATTGCTTGATTGATGCATGACAAACTGGAGAAGGATACTGGGGTTTTCCCAGTGTTATGACTTGGTAGCAAGCGTTGTTGTTTAAAACTATGTAGAATTGTATGACATTCATCCATGCACAACTCCCAGACCCTCTGTCCAAATGATAATAATTAATTTCATGTTCACTGGTTCTGCCATATGTTCAGCTGTAACGTTGCCCAACATAATTTTGGTATAGGGCCTGGCCCACGTTGGGAGAAGGATACCTGTGTCCTTATCTCCCTCTGTCCTCCTAAATAAGTAGCATATTACACTTCCATCTTATTTAGAACTAACAGGTAGGATACAGTAGCAGAACAGGTAAGGTTTATTCATTAGAGTCTACAGCAACACTGTAGGAGCTGCTCTGTCTACATCAACACTGTTGAGCTGCTCTGTCTACATCAACACTGTTGAGCTGCTCTGTCTACATCAACACTGTTGGTGTTGGAGCTGCTCTGTCTACATCAACACTATTGGAGCTGCTCTGTCTACATCAACACTGTAGGAGCTGCTCTGTCTGCATCAACACTGTTGGTGTAGGAGCTGCTCTGTCGACATCAACACCGTTGAGCTGCTCTGTCCCCATCAACATTGTTGAGCTGCTCTGTCCCCATCAACATTGTTGGAGCTGCTCTGTCTACATCAACACTGTTGGAGCTGCTCTGTCTGCATCAACACTGTTGGTGTAGGAGCTGCTCTGTCGACATCAACACCGTTGAGCTGCTCTGTCCCCATCAGCATTGTTGAGCTGCTCTGTCCCCATCAACATTGTTGGAGCTGCTCTGTCTACATCAACACTATGGATGGGGAGTTGTTGCAGCCCACTGAATATTCATTAGAGTGTGGACTTACCGGAAAAGATCAGATTGCCAGGTATACCAGGTGACACACAACCTTTTTCACCCCTCTGTAGTGGGGCTTTAAAGTTTGTCTGACCATGCTTGGGTGGTTGATAATGGTGGTGGAGAGCACAAGGCTGCTCTCAGAGAAGTGAACATACAGTGGAAGATTGTGATTCTATCGATGTCCACTCTGGTGATACATTATTTAGTTAAAACTAGAACAATACGTTACGAACGTGAGCAGCACAGTAGTATTTTTGGAAATGTGGACGTGCTAGGCCTCCAAGATTATTTAACTGGATTTGTTTTTCTTCCATATAAATTCAGAGATAGCTGTGTCAAGAGGATTAAAGAATGTTTTAGGTAGACACTTCAGAATAAATAAAGGAATCTGGGGAGGATATTAATTCTGATCTAATTAATTCTACCCAGCATCCCAGGTCTACTTTTGTTTTTTTTCCCTTTGTATTTACAAGCCTGTAAAGTTTTCTTTAATCAGCTCTGGTAGAGAGCGTGTAACTATAACTCCTTCAGCGACATTACGTAACGTAGGCTGTTGCCCTGCAACGCCATAAATGAATTAGGACAATTCACGTGAACGAGGCCTAGGCCAAAGTTAAGGCCAACGGAGAACGGGGGCTTCATTTTCAAACGTTGTTAATATTAAATTAATTGAAATTGCATTTATTGTTTTTATGTCCGATGACTGAGAAAATAAAGATGGAATTGTTAATCGTTATTATAATTATCTTGAATTGTAATTTGGATTCAGTGAAACTAACCCTAAGCCCGAATGGATTTTCTCCAACTATGATGAAAGGCACGCTTAGTCTGGTCGAAAAGCAGGATTAACTACTGACCTGTTAAGAGTGTCCACTGGAGGGGGCATGTCTCTTGCAAATGGTTGGTAGCAGCTGGATTATCTAATAAGAAGATGAGACTGATGTGTATCCTATTGATGCTCTCGTTCTAGGGAACCTTGGTTGTAATTAGGATAATCTCTTTCACACCTGTTGGCCTGTTTGATTTAACAAGAGACCAGTTTATGGTCGTCCCATTCAGCATGGTGGTTGTAGAAGGAGAGACAGAACAGAGCTCAGAGAGTTCTGGGCACAGGGTCAGCCATCGCCAGGCCCCCCTGGAACAGTTAGGGGTTGAATGCCTTGCTCAAGGGCACAACGACAGTGGTAGGCACCTTAGATATGATGATGCCAGCAACCCTCCAGTCACCAGCTCACATCTGGCTCCCTCCTGGGGTGGGGATCGAACCAGCGACCAATTGCTGACCAACCTCTCTAATCTGTAGGCTACCTGCCACCCCAATGCAATTGCAATTAACCCGATGATTAAGTGGATGAATGGTTAGATCAAGCTAATGTCAAATGAAAAACGAGAAAAGTTAAACTATCCATTCGATGCATGTCAGTAACAACATCACGTATTTAATAATATGACTGAGGGAGAAGAGATAGAGAAAGATTAAAGTTCCCATGTTAATGTAGCCTTATAGGCTTGTGTGACGTTGTCAGGTCATAAGTATACGGTGCCTATGTGTTCCGCAATAAATGACTGCGCATCTTTGGGGGACTCAAACTCGTGTCCGTCCAACAAGCCAAGCAGGAAATATGACTACTTCATTCTAAACCTATAGGCATGCATAAATCAAAGTGTTTTCTGACTTTGCTAGGAAAACATTCCTCATTAGATAAGATACGTTTAATGGATGGGCTTTTTGTGCTCCCTCATGAGTTGAAGATGTTAAATGTGATTTTCTATGGTTAAGATTACTTTTATGGTTGTAAGATTATGATTATATTTACCAGGAAACACTGTTTTATCTTATGAATTTCATTAGTAATCTAGACCTATTCGTTCTAGTCAAAACACACACACACACATTTAGTAATAAGACTGTCAATTTGTTCGTTTCGTGATTATTGTGGTGGGTAAACAATTCGATGGTGTTCTAGAACCACCTGGGACAGATGGTGATTACGCGGAGAGGAAGCGCTTCTGAAGACCCGCTCTGTCACTAAACAGCTCTCCACGGACACAGCCTTATTGCTGACAGGGGCATCATGAGCACGGATTCCACACAACGCAGAGCAGAATTCTCGTTAACTAAACTAGATTTGTAATTAGAGCCAGCCTGCTGCAGTCAAACTCGACTTCGCGACTTCGTGTCTGGCATGGGGGCTCTCTATTGATGCGTTCAACATTGCGCTCGGATTCACCGAAGCCCACCTCTCCGTCGGGCGCGACCCCACACCGTGGCACCCGTGCGCCGAGGGGATCGCACTTCTCGCTTTGGTGTGACATTTTTCGAGTGTCTAATTTGAACCGCAACTTAAAGGACAATGACCGACCCGACAGTCCCAGACCCAAGCACCATTCCGGACACAACTGTCGTTCATCTCCCAGCTGTGAACGGACAGTGCGACCCGACAGATCAACCTCAGCCCGAAAGAGCAAGTCAGGGGGACCCATTCAAAATGGACCAGGAGATGAAGATAAGCGAAAGCGTTGAGGGGCAAGGTATGGAAACAAACGAGTTCAACATTGACAGACTGAATGTGTCCGAATAGCTTTGTGATTAATCAGTATAAATAGAAAATAAATTGTTTTTTTTAATTATTATTATTTTGGTGAGGCATGGAATACAGTGCAGCGTGCCAGCAGGAACAACACTCAAACAATATAGTTTGATTTAGACTCCCAAGTACAATGGACTTTCTCAACTATCTCAGCTGATAAAGGTTTATTTCGTAAAACAATGTACCATAATGCATTTAGATGATTGATAGTTACGTACATGTCGCTAGACATCTATAAACAGAAAATATTCTAGCCTGACGTTGTGGATTAAGATGGTCATCACTCTCGGCCTACTCAGGCTGTTTTTATTATCAAAGGGATTATCTCCACCACCTATCCAAAGAATAAACAACTAATATCCTGAATTATTGTCTCAATTGTAGGTAATGCTGAATATGAGGCAATCTGATCAACTCGCAGATTTTTTTTTGTGCAGTTTAATTGTGCTTAGATGATTTTTGCATTTGAACAGAGTATTGTAACATGACAAACTGAAGGTAGAGAGACAGAGAGAGTTACAAAGTTTGATAATTATACGTGTTGTGATCCTCCTCACATGCAGTGAGTAATTCACCCTCTCAGCTCAACATCAGATCAGGCTGGTGAGGTTGCAGTCGGGGAGGAATCCGACCGTGGCCCAGAGTTTTGAGACCAGAATGCCTTGGTGGCCTACAATATCTCAACCACAACCACACCATCTCTCAACAATAATATATATAATGTAATATATATATATAATATATGCCATGTAGCTGACACTTTTATCCAAAGCGACTTACGTTGCAGCTCAGTATATGTGGTCCCAGCAGGAATCAAACCCACATCTAAGCGTTGTTAGCACCATGCCCAGCTGAGCCACAGAGGACCATCAACAACTCATCAACAACTCTGGGCCCTTTAGCAGCCTCCAATAGAGTGAAAGCCTCCCATTGCTTATAGCCTTTTTACTGTGTTGATACTACACCTTTTTACAGTGTTGATACTACACCTTTTTACTGTGTTGATACTACACCTTTTTACTGTGTTGATTCTACACCTTTTTACGGTGTTGATGCTCTACCTTTTTACCCCTGGCAGGTTTACTGGAGAGTAGCATGAGGCTGAAGCCCCATGAAGCTCAGAGCTATCGCAAGAAAGCCATGCTGGTGTCCTGGGTCTCAGTTGTGGTGACGTTGATCCTGGCAGTGGCGGCTTTCAGTGAGTATATGTCACTTTTATACTTCCAAGGGACTCCTGTTTTGTATGGTTTGATTTTGATCAAACGATGATTTTCAAACATGACGTGAAGTCACAAAGGACCCCGGATGAGCCCCCCAACTGACAAGATAACCAGATACCTGCTTTATCCACTGGAGCATTTCACAGGGTTGCACCATAGAATGATCTGTGAGGTGGTCAGTGAAGATAAAACAAACTAAACATATTTAAAATGTGTTAATTAGTTACTGAAAACCTCAACTTTCTTTGTATCGTATTTGAAGGCAGCAAGTTCCACAGTAATAACTCTCAAAAAAGAGAAATCACTTATGAGAGGATCATTGTTTAATGATTCTTAGTCTGACTGGTTTTACATATTTAAGTCTTTTTCAAAGCACAGCAGGGATGAAACCCATGTAGATAAGACGACTCATTAAGGGTCCTGGTGTTGGAGGGAGGAGAAAGGAAAGAAAGATATTATTTTCCGAGCTCTTTAACTAATTCAGTGCCGAGGGTGAATAAAGTCGGCCAAATTGTCAACATTCTAGAGTGCCATGGGTGAATTTATGCAATAAGAATGCATAAATTACGAGGTCAACGTGTTGTTGCTAGGTAGATACCACATAAAACACTTGGCACTCTAGGTGGTGAGTGTTCCGGAGTTCTTTGGCAGTTGGTGGGTTAAACCCAGTCCACCGCAGATCCCAACCCTCTTATTCCAGTTACCAACATGTCTGCAGGCTATGTAAGCACAGTAGGACTGATAATTCAATTGTCTTTAAAGGTCCAACATGTAGTTTTGCGTGTTGCTGCCCCCACTGGCCACAGTTACATTTATAAACGTGCATATGCTACGTTCTCGAAGAGTGCCAAACATGTGCATATCCTTGTACACAAACCAAACATGAAATAGGCCCGTAAAGGTCCTACAGTACCGACACCAGATTTTAGAAAACACTTTGTTTGGACCAATACAGCACTCTTCACTGAACGTTCTTCATCCTCTGATCCCATTCCTCGATGGCTACTGATATATATATTTTTTTAAAACAAAAATCTACATAATGGACAAAAACAGATTAAAGGGTGTTTGTTTGGAAATTAGAAATAATAAAGAATTTCCATCACAGTGAATCCTTTTTTTTTTTACGTCGGAAAAGCTCTCTCTTCTGTCTCTGCGTGGGTAAGTGCAAATTCAGCACGTGAGCATAAGTAAGCAGGGCAGGGCTGCAGTGTAATTCACCACTGGGAACATATCAGCGCCGACCCATAATCAGCAGCAAGATTCAGGGACATTCGCTCCCATTTTGGTTTAGGTTTCATACTGACACAGAAAAGACTGAACCCATGATCAAAGACTGCATACCTGTCTAGCGTTGAGTCATGCTTAGTGTATTACTAATAGATTGTGGTGTTGGTGTTTGAACGAAGATCGTTCAGTGTAAAAGAGCTGCTTGCATACTGATATCTCTTCTTTCTTCTGCTGGTAATTTGTTCACTTCAAATCAATCTGGCCCTTGAGAGAGAGAGGGACACAGGGGGCAAAAAACCCATGTTCAATAATTGTTCAAAACACAGGGTCTGTGTGGAATGAGAAATAGGAATTCAATGCGATCGTTGAGCCAGCCCTGGTTTTTCCCTCATTGTTCGAATGGCAGTGGGTGCATGGGGACACAGTGGGTTGTTATTGCACTGGGTAGATGGAGCCGTAATTGTGTTTTTCGACCCCAGAGTTTCCTGTCTCCAAATTATTCCAGAGATTTAGCACAGTTCCTGTTCTGATTAAGGGCATCGGCAGAGCTACTCCACTGGTATCTAGTTTCCTTCCTCCTCTTTGGTGTATGTGTGCGTGTGCTTTGTCTTTGTGCTCACATTTCATTCTCTCTCTCTCTCTCTCTTTCTCTCTCTCTCTCTCTCTCTCTCTCTCTCTCTCTCTCTCTTGTACTCACACACACACACACACACACACACACACACACACACACACACACATACACACACACAGATACACACACACAGATACACACACACGGACACACACACACACACAGGACAAAGGCCAAAGCAAAGTCGGCGACTTGAACCTGGGGAGCAAGTTATACACTCCTGAACAAACAATGTCACAGTGCTGTACATAGTGTTCTCTTCTAGGCATTGCAGAAGATCCTGCAATACATGGCCTAAATCCCATAATGACATAAAATCCCTCACTTTACAAACATACAGTACATACTGTAGGTGTAGAAATCACATTCAGACACACCCTTCCACTGTCTTAAGAACTTATTAAAAACAAATATTGCCTTACAATAACACGATATCATTATGTTTTAATCTCTTCTTGTAGATAAACAATAGCGACTTAGCTAATTTTTTCAACCACTCAAACATGCTTGAGAGTAGATGACTTTGTTGACGTTGTTAGATTCTAATGGAAGGAAATTCAGTATGAATTCAGAATGAATTCAGTGTCCTCTGTGGGCAAGAAAAACATTCATAAGGTACAGTACCAGTCAAAAGTTTGGACACACCTTCTCATTCAATGGTTTTTCTTCTTTATTTTTTATTCTTTTCTACATTGTAGATTAATATTGAAGACATCAAAACTATGAAGGAACACATGGAATTATGTAGTAAACAAAAAAGTGTTAAACAAACCAGAAGATGTTTGCACACTCTTGGCCAGGTGTGTCCAAACCTTTGACAGGTACTGTACACAGACAACAGGCTTACAGGGGTGGTGGTGGCACCTGGAGTCCTTCCCTATACGTCGACTTGAACGACAGCAGCTGTAGTACGCAAACAGTAAAAGATTACCATTAAACAAACATTGGGGGAACAAGCCCTCTCCGGTTTCGGTGTGACTTCTCTGTGTGATAAGCAGATGGACACAGTCCTGACTGGGATCCTATAGATCCCTTGCTGACCAGGATCAATGGGCCAACAGCATCACCCTCCTCGGTGGTGATGTTCTTGTTGAAGGGGGCCCTTGTTGCGTGAGCTGGACCAGGGTGGAAAGCACAGTTACTTTTTGTTTTGCGATTTAGGTTTTCCTCTGCTGGTTGAGTGTCAATGTGATTCCAACGATACTCAACAAAATGGAACCCCAAAATAAAGAAGAGCCCATTCTCCATACTGCTCGTCGGCTGTGACAGGTTTTCAGGGGGCGGGCGGAGCGGGAGGGAGGATAGGGAGGGAGGGAGGGAGGGTGGGAGGGAGGGAGGGAGGGAAAGAAAGACAGACGTGTGCATGTGAAAATCTGTGCCAGACTGTGATGTAGGAACTCAATCCCCCTGACACCTTGCCGCTTCCTCAGGAGCCAATTAACAAGCGCTCAGCGCCACGCATTCGCCTCTCAAACGGCAGATTAATTTGCACTCCATTTGAGGCCGGTTGATGCATGGCTCTCTCTCCCTAATGAACGAGCACGGTGGAGCCCAGGCTAGAGGAGACGTCTTTCCGAGTCTAAGCCTAACGAAGCCTTTATTTCCTCCATTGTTTTGTACTGCAGTTAAGGAAACACTTCAACAATTAAATCCGTGAAGACGTGTCGTTCTGTGTACTCTAGTTGGTACGGCAGTTGCATCATCACGAAGACAAAGCGATTGTCACACACGCAAGTGTGGAAAGTGAGGAACATCTGGGTGACATCCCAAACATTGATGAGTGAAAAAACACCACACCCACCTCTCCGTTTCCCTCTCATCCCACAGTATTTACCCTGCCTTCTGCGTTCAAGGTGCTAAGTAAGCTCGTGTGTACATACAAGCAGCTTTGATCAGTGGAGCCCAATTCTCATTTTGATGTTTTGACAAGTCGGATTCCTGAGCCCCCCTTTTTCTTGGCAGTGTGTCTATCATCCTGCCCTCTCCCCTCCTGGGCTTCAGTCAGATCTGAGGGCTGTTAGACACCCACAGCCTAACGAGACACGACACGGCACTTCGTGGCACTTTATATATCTCCAGAATATCTCTCACGAGGCAGAACATCGTAATGCTGGGGGGGGCATTTTACTTCGTGGCGTTTTTGGGATTGTGAATTGTAACTGGATTGGAAAAAGGTGCCAACTGGATCCTGCGAGATACAGTTAACCTTTTTGGTCTGAAAGTGTATCACCAAATGCTTTCACTTGCCTGGTTGGTGGAGTACCAGCTGTTCTCCTCAGAGGAGGATGTCCGTCTGCCATGGTGTTGAGTGGAGGTGTTTCCACGGTGTTAGTCTAGATGGTGGCAGAGGGAGGGATGCCAGCAGACACAACCCACAGCCTAGAGGCACGCGCTGAATGCAAGGAACACCATGTATTGTGCATTGTTTGCTCAGCAGTGTGTATCTTGCTCCCCAAGTTCAAGTAGCCCACTTTGCTGTCTTTGTGTGTGTCTGTGTGTGGGTGTGTGTGCGCCCGTGTGCTTGTGAGAGAGAGAGAGAGAGAGAGAGAGAGAGAGAGAGAGAGAGAGACAGAGAGAGAGAGGGAGAGGGAGAGAGGGAGAGAGAGAGAGAGAGTGGAGGGGAAAGATGCATCACATATTTATACATTCAGAGCTGTGTGCATCTAAAACCCAAAGCGCTAGCTAGCCCCGAAAGAGTCTGCAGTCTAAAAATAAGAGTGGGAAGAGGAGGTGTGTTCGGAGAGTGAGAGGGGAGGGGGTCCCACCCTCCTCCGTTTCCACAGGCACAGGAGGAGCAGGCGGAGGGAGGGAGGGAGGGAGGGAGGGAGGGAGGGATGGAGGGAGGCCTTAGAAGAAAGGGCACAGGACAGGGGCAAGGAGCTAATATAATAAGCCATTTAGCTGACGCTTTTATCCAAAGCGACTGACATTGCAGTGAGTGCATACATTTTTCAGTATATATACGGTCCCAGTGGGAATCAAACCCACAACCTAAGCGTTGTCAGCGCCGTGCTCTACCGACTGAGCCAC
>NC_139668.1:18245636-18345636 GCF_951799395.1 Argentina silus | reverse complement strand
ACATGACAATGAGTTCAGTGTTCTTCAGTGGCCTTCCCAGTCACCGGATCTGAATCCAATAGAACACCTTTGGGATGTGGTAGAACGGGAGATTCACAGCTTGAAAGTGCACCTAAAAAATCTGCATGTCATCATGGACCAGAATCTCAAAGGAATGTTTCCAACATCTTGTGGAATCAATGCCATGAATAATTGAGGCCAGTATTAGTGTTCCTAATGAAGTGGTCGGTGAGTGTATTTGTATAGCACTTTTTATATAGACAAATGACAAGTGCTTCACAAGTAAAAAAATAATATACACACTACAGTACCGACCACGCCTGTGTGTGTATCTGTCTTTCCTTGTCCGTTTGGCTATTTGTTTCTGGCTTGCAAAGAGGTTCAAACTAGGACATCAAGTCCTCCAAAACACACACACACACACACACTCTATGCCAGAAAAATGTCAAGCTCTGTCAACAGATCAAGCACATCTTCACACCTGCACTATTCTGCCCCTTCAGCAACATTCCTGTCTCTCAGCACAGCAGTAAAAATCAAAAAAATAAAGTAAGTTAATAAGTTATTATGTACTTGGTGCCAGGTTTTGAGCAGCACAGTTCAGTATTTCTGTCGCCAGCGCTGTCTCTGACCCTCTCCTCTGTGCTCTGGCTGGCTCTGCAGAGGGATGTGGGAGGCGTGGGTGGGTTAGGTTTCCTGATGGAGGCAGGCCAGGCTGCTGGTCCTCTGAGGCCCAGAGGGGTCTGCCTTACGGGGGGCTTTGTGATGGAGAGAAGGCACCAGACAGAGCTCTCTTTATGGCTGTCAGCACCGGCCCACTGGGGTCCAACCACAGACAGACGCAGCTCATCTTATCACTACTGTCCCAGAGAATAGAGGCTGGGGGAGGGCAGCAGGGCTTTTCAGGGCTGGGTGAATGGTGAGGGTGTTGAAGGCTTGCAAGAGAGAGAAGACAAAGGATGGGGTGCAGACCTGGGAGAGCCCCCCCCCCCCCCCGCCCCTCCAGAAGCCTTGTGTTTCCGAGGCTGCTCCTTCCTGCCAGTGCAGACGTGAGCCGTAGTCTCTGGGGGACGGTCTGTTGTGATGCTGATCGTCGTGGAGACGGATGACACTGGTGTGCTTGCTGCACAGAGGAGTGGAGCTGAGCTGAGCTGAGCTGAGCTGAGAGGAGCGGAGCTGAGCGGAGCGGAGCTGAGAGGAGCTGAGCTGAGCTGAGAGGAGCTGAGAGGAGTGGAGCTGGGTCTGGTGGCCACAGTCACGACTCCGTCCTCCTCTCTCTTCCTCTCTCTGTCTCTGGGACACGGTTTCTGAACCACGCAAATAATAACAGGGATTATTAAGATTAATGCCTGGCTTGGAACAGTTTTAGCCAATCAGATCACATGTCTTTTTCCCGAACCTGTTTTATAATTTTTATTATAGCTATTTGTAATATAATACAGCGACATAACCTCCCCAGTTCCATTGCATACTGTATTTACAAAAACATAAAATAGGCTACCACTGACATTAAATCTAGTAATAGAAAGTCTGGTAACCCGTTCTATGAAGCCCATATGCAGAATCCATTCTACATGCACTCATAATGTACATGTACATGAGTACTCTCCTATGAATGGTCCTCTAGTGCTCAGTTGGTAGAGCATGGCGCTAACAACGCTTAGGTTGTGGGTTCAATTCCCACTGGGACCATATATACTGAAATGTATGCACTCACTGCAATGTAAGTCGCTTTGGATAAAAGCGTCAGTTAAATGGCATATATATATATATATAATGCTGTATAAGCATAGTTATACATGTTATACATGTACATGAGTACTCTGTACAGGAGTCCTATGAGTAGTAATGCTGTATAAGCATAGTTATACATGTTATACATGTACATGAGTACTCTGTACAGGAGTCCCATGAGTATAATGCTGTATAAGCATAGTTATAGCAAGTCTTTGTGTCTGTGTACGACCGTGTGTCTCATCTCTACCCAGCAGCACAGCAGTGGATTGGCAGCTTGTGGTATAATCTGCAGCCAGAGCCAGAGAGCTTGCCTTGGCCTCTGTGGGCCTTAATTGGAATGCTTGTGTAAACCAGCAGCTCTTCCACCGCCCGTAATTGGCTCCTCCCAGGGACCCCGCTTCACCTCCCCATCATCTGGAAGCCATCCATTACCGGAGTGGCACAGCAGGAGCACCTGCTGGAAGACACTGGAGTCTCCCGGACAATTACCGGCTCGGAAACAGACGGGTGAACAGCATTCATTTGCGTCGCGTATCCCTTCCTTAATTGGAGGAATATTGTTTTTTTTCTTTCTTTCTTCTTTTTTTTTTGTCAGCTGGGTCATTAGCTTGCTGACATACACAACGCACGGAGCGGTCGGGAGAGTGTCGGCAATGGCCCCGGATATCTGAGAGGATGGGGGAGGGGAGGGGGGGGAGGGGGGGGGATAGAGAGCAGTTGCAGTAGTAGTAGTAGTAGCAGCAGTCGTGGGGGGCGGGGGGTGCCTCCAGGCTGAATGGAGGGGGGGGGGGGGGGGGGGGACAGGTGTGATGGAGTGGATGTTGTCGTGAGGTGACAGCGGGTGTGATTGCCAGGGAAGCTGTTGTTCTTCATGCTGCACCTCAACCTGCTACACTACTGGAGCAGCAGTCACTACTGTCAACTGATGGTCAACAAAATGGTCAGGCAGCTGCGTGGTCCTGTTGTGGTCAGACAGCTGCATGGTCCTGTTGTGGTCAGGCAGCTGTATGGTCCTGATGTGGTCAGACAGCTGCATGGTCCTGTGAGTGTGGCCAGAGAGTTGTATGGTTCTGTTGTGGTCAGGCAGCTGTGTGGTCCTGTTGTGGTCAGGGAGCTGTATGGTCCTGTGGGTGTGGCCAGAGAGCTCTATGGTCCTGTGGGTGTGGCCAGAGAGCTGTATGGTCCTGTGGGTGGGGCCAGACAGCTGTATGGTCCTGTGGGTGGGGCCAGGTCGGAGGGTTAGCAGCCTGCTGTGTTCAGGTTCCATCCCACTGTGCTGTGATGTGTCTCCAGTCTCTCTGTCTCCTGCTGCACCACAGGCGGGCTCCTCACAAGCCTCCGGGTTGCCTAGCTACCTTCCTGGCCAGACCCAGGGGACTTGGTGATACTGAGCGTGACCGTGGCGTGAGCACAAACAAACACACACACAGACACAGACACAGACACACACACACACACACACACACACACACACACACACACACACACACACACACACACACGCTTTTGGTTAGGGCAAAAGCCTCAGTGCTGTCTGACTGGTTACTCCACTGACGTCCTTAAACATGTCTGTCTTTAATTCCTCATTTAAAATGTTTCCCTGGGCTGCTGTGTGTTGTGTATGTAGTGACGTGTGAGATCCCATTCGTTTGGTTTGCCGGAATAACTGAATAACTGATATTCCAATTAGTCGGTGGTACAGTGGCTTAAGGAGGGGTGAGGCCGAGCAGCAGACAGGGAGTGGTGCGTGACTGACCCCGGAGGACGCTGCTGATGGGTTTTAGGGCTTCTCTCAGGCTTACCTAATTGGATAGAAGAGTTTAAAGAAAATATCCTCCTCCCAAATGGATCTTCAGAGCCTGCGCCGCGGCGCTAAAACGGAAAAAGTTCTTTATTTAACTGACGCAACGCCTCTTTCACACGCAGCAACCTTATGGAGACTGTTCACAACCGCTGCCTTCTGAGACTGTCCCAGTTTCCATCTGTTGTGTCACGTTCATTCCTGTCTTAGTGACAGCAGCACCGTGCCTCTGGTGCAGGTTGTCCACTGTACAGTATGTTTGTACCTTATTGATCCGACTCAAATACTGCTCTCTCTCCCTCTCTCTCTCTCTCCCTCCCTCTCTCTCTCTCTCTCTCTCTCCCTCCCTCCCTCCCTCCCTCTCTCTCTCCCTCTCTCTCTCCCTCTCCTCCAGAGCATGTGTGGTCCTGGGTGTAGTGTTCATCCTGTCATCCTTGTGCATCATAGGAAAGGCCATCCATGACCTGGCCACCAAGCTGCTGCCTGAAGTGGTAAGAGCCTCATCTCCTCTCGACTCCTCTCCTCTCCTCTCCTCTCCTCTCCTCTCCTCTCCTCTCCTCTCCTCTCCTCTCCTCTCCTCTCCTCTCCTCCCCCCCTCCCCTCCTCTCCTCTCCTCTCCTCTCCTCTCCTCTCCTCTCTCCTCTCCTCCCCTCCCCTCCCCTCCCCTCCCCTCCCCTCCACTCCTCTCCTCTCCTCTCCCCTCCCCTCCCCCCCCCTCTCCTCCTCTCCCCTCTCCTCCCCTCCCCTCCCTCCCATGCTTGGCCCAGTCTGCTCTCTATTAAGACTCTAGAGAGTCTGTAATTCCTGCCTTGGCAGCCGTGGCAGCAAACAGGGTCACACAGCAGCATCAAAATTATTCAGATTGACATCTGCTGGCTGCTGAGAAATTGCTTGTCAAAAAGTGACTCCCCATTACAGTCCAATAAACCTGACATGGTTTAATTACGTTTGGTAGCATGTTTTGCTTGTGCGTGACGTGGCACGTCATTTTCATATGGTGACAAATGTATTGAGTACCAGACAGCTGCCAAGGCATATATACGGTGCATATATACGGTGCATATATACGGTGCATATATACGGTGCATTACACAACTGTGGCAACGCGATTCAGCCATAACAGAACGATTCTGCATGAAGCTAACGGGGGTTGAGTTGAGAACACATTCATTATAATTGCGCCTTTATTTATAAGGGAGAAACTATGACAAATGCTGTGAAATGCAGCAAAATCAATCAGACCGTCACTGCAGGCGGAGACGCCAGTTGCACGCGGGCCGAGGGGGTCTGGTGTAATATCCAGATGCCAATAGTTTCATTACAGTACTGTCAGAGTTGTGACGGAGTGTGAAGTGTGAATTCCATTTACTGTACAAGCCTCTCATGTGGGACTGTGTGTGAAGAGACTACACCTTGAGGTGTGTGTGTGTGTGTGTGTGTGTGTGAGTGTGTGTGTGTATGTGTGGGTGTGTGATTGTGTGAGTGAGTGTGTGAGTGTGTGTGTATGTGTGGGTGTGTGATTGTGTGAGTGTGTGTGTTTGTGAGAGAGGGAGAGAGAGAGAGAGAGGGAGAGAGAGAGAGAGAGAGAGAGAGAGAGAGAGAGAGAGGGAGAGAGAGAGAGAGAGAGGGAGGCAGGGAGAGAGGGAGGGAGGGAGAGAGAGAGGGAGAGAGAGAGAGGGCAAGCAAGAAAGAAAAGAATAACGGCAACAGATGAATTTCTGAGTTGTGAAGAGAGACCAGGGTGTTTGTCTGTTGCCTGCCGTGGTGTGGTCCCTCTCCTCTCCTGGTGGTGTAATTAAATGGAGAATGTGACGGAGCCCAGGTGTGAAGACAGACCACGGAATTCTCACTCTGAGAATAGCTGCATTGCTCTGTTGCCAGGCAATATTAGTCTGCTTAGGAACATGAGACAGGGAGAAAGAGAGCACATCCTCTCGTGTCAAATCCAAGGACCCTTCTGTGATAGAGGAAAGGAAGCATGGTAGCCTAAAGCCTTTATGTGGCGCTGCTAACACTTGAATATGACAATGACACATGGAATATGTATTCGTCACAACACTGCCCCAAGCCGTATGCACAGCTACATGCCAGGAGAAATCTGGAGAATGAGTGGAAGAAAAGATGAAGGTTATTGAGCCCGAAAATAGATCATACATCACATCGAGACCCAAGTCACCAGATTGGGTTGGTGTGTTTTTGTGTAGAATTTTTTTTTCTTTATTATTATTATTATTTTTTATTAACAGGAGAGAAACTTGTACAGGGGGGTAGTGGAGATGAAGAGATCCGTACAGTGTGTGTCTGACCCAAGAGATAGAGGAGGGAGATTCCCATGTCTCTACTACACTAGCGCCTTTCATCTACCCCCTCCGGTTAAAGCAGCAGCTGAGAAAGCTGGTGTGAGGCAGGAGTTTTATTGCACACAGGATCCCAGGCCTGTCAGGTGTAAATGGCAGCCACAGGGCTGGAATTCTGAGTGGGTCTGACTCACCATCCTGCGCTGATCTCTGCTTAACCATCTCATCTCTCAAACGGCTTAAATGTCACATCCTAGTGTCTTATCCTCCACAGCTCTGCAGCGCTAGGACAGTGTCAGGGGAGGAGTCACGAGGGAGCAGGACTCTCTCCAGAAGAGGTCCGACTGGGCGTTTGACTGGGAGTGAGAATGTTCTGTTTCGGATTAAACCCCTCCGACTCGTATTTGCTGTCGTGAGAATAAATCGACAGACGGTTTATATCCCTAATTAAAACCCTACTCAGTGAGATATATATATAAAACATAAACATAACAGTTGCACGTGTTTTTTCCTCTCTCAGCTCACCAATGACTGCAATGCTATGTTTCCATTCCTTGCCTGTGTCACAGTTCCCTGCCCCCTGCACCGCCTGCTGCTCTGTGATCCTTGTAGAGATGCAGAGATGCAGTTTCTCATGCCTTCAAGGCCTTCAAGTGCAATATTAATGCTGCTGCAGAGGCACGAAGTACTCTGCAATACTTTAATTCTCTCTTTCTCTCTCTCCTCCCCCTCCCCCCTCTCTCTCTCTCTCTACCTCTCTCTCTCTCTCTCTACCTCTCTCTCTACCTCTACCTCTCTCTCTCTCTCTCTCTCTCTCTCTCTCTCTCTCTCTCTCTCTCTCTCTCTCTCTCTCTCTCTCCTCCGTCAGGATGACTTCCTCTTCAGTGTGTCCATTGTCAGTGGTCTGGTTTGTCTTATCCTGGCCGTGCTGAAGTTCATGCTGGGCAGGGTTCTCACCAGCAGAGCCCTCATCACCGACGGTAGGTAACTCAGAGGCAGCCAGCCAATCAGCCCCTCACACTCTCACTGCACCGTGGCAACAGGGGCGACATCTGCCTCACCAAGGCCACTCCCACTTCAGCCTGGGCGAGTCGGTGAAGGGAGGGTGGGTGGGTGGGTGGGGCACAGTGGTGAGAAGGGAATCGTTGAGAAATGAACAAAGTAGGAGGTTGCGTAGGCTGCAGGAAGATGGGAATGCTCCGCATCACTGCATTACAGCATTACTGCATTACAGCATTACTGCAGATTTCATTCAAGTGGGTTTTAGCCAGTGGCCCGCCTCACAATGCCACCCAAATCAGCTGGTGGTGCTGGTGGTGGTGGTGCTTCATTGGCGGGCCAGTTCTTTGGATATCCTCGATATTAGAGAGGTGAAAATGGATATAATGTCTGCAGATGACTGACTCTGCCTCTTCCCTTCCTGGTTGAGTTAGAGAGATCTGTGGCAGATTAGAACGGTTAAACTGGTCTGAAAGGTCAGAGCTGAGCTGCGGATGGAAACATATTCACTCATTAGAGCGTGTGACAGAATGACAGGCTGCCGCGGTAGAGCACACCTCATTACCGCCATGTCTCCTCACGGCATGACATAAAACAAGGCATTCAAATGATACGTGGTCACACTGGTGTTCACTTCTGAAGTCAATGACACGCCCGGTCTGATCCACTCACTCACACCTATTTAACAGGCCTTGAACTAAGACCCAAAGGTCAGCTAGCATGTGGAAATCACAAGGTTGGAATTCCAACACCAGGGCTAAAAGGGCCTTTATCACCCCCGACCCAGTTAGATGTTGCTTGTTTTCCTCTGTGGCTCAGTGGGAAGAGCATGGCGCCAACAACGCTTAGGTTGCGGGTTTGATTCCCACAGGGACCATATATACTGAAAGATTTACGCACTCACTGCAATGTAAGTCGTTTGGATAAAAGTGTCAACTAAATGGCGTATATTTTCCATTATATGTGTAGTGTTACTTGGGAAAAAACTAAAACAGACAGTGAGTTGGGTGCAGATGTAGACAGAAGAAGACTGTATATATACTCACTATAAACAGAGGGATCAGTTAGAATGTCTGTCTGTCTGCTACTACATACACGTGACATTGTATTACTATTGTTATTATTGCAGTCATTACTGCTGCTACTTACACTACACCCTTATGCACTACTACTGTCACTGGTTTATTATTACTATAATATATTGTGTTGTTGATTGTTGTTGACTGTTGTCAATCGAGGAGCAAGATCCCTCACTCCATCAATCACGGCTGTATGTGATGTCTGTGACAAATACAATTTGATTGGATTTGTTTGATTGGACTTCAGGTTTCAACTCCCTGGTCGGTGGAGTCATGGGGTTCTCCATCCTCATCAGTGCTGAGGTGTTCAGGAATCGGCCCGACGTGTGGTACCTGGACGGGGCGACAGGCATCCTCATGGGCCTCATCATCCTCGCCTACGGGGTCAAGTAAGTGGCCACTGCGTACCTCAGGAACCTGCCGCTGTGTCACTCGTGTATGGAAATGTCCTCTGAGAAACACTCGTCAAGCATGGAAGTGTCATTTAACTCAGAGCTGAGGGTGAATAAAGCCGCCCAAATTGTCAACGTTCCAGAGTGCCAAGGGTGATTTTATTCGCCCAAAAAAGGCATCAATTATGATGCTTCATTTTGTAGCCAATCAGTGTGTTGTTGCTAGGTAAACACCACATAGAACACTTAGCACTCTAGGTGATGAGTGTTCCGGAACTCTTTGGCAGTTGGTGAGTTAATAGTCCCCAGTCAGAGGGCGATGAAAAGGACATTTTATATTAAGAAATTAATAAAAACGTCTGTTGTTACTAAATTATTAAATTATGAATCTACCAAAAAAGTGTAAGTACCAAAAATCAGCGCAAAATAATCCAATCTAAAATAAACTAGTTTTTTTTAATTTAATTTTTCTTATTAAAGGAACCACGGTAACATTGTCTTTTCACCCTGTGTTGAATATGAGGACAATGAGATGTAGTGGAGCTGTCACAGAGAATGTGTTTTGGCATTTCATAAATATGAATGTCTCTCCCCTGCATCACAGGCTGCTGGTTGACATGGTCCCCCGAGTCAGGCAGACGAGGAACTACGAGCGCTTTGAGTGACAAACCGGCAGAGTGCCTGGGCTCCAGGCTATGTATAAATATATATATATATGTATGTGTGTATATATATATATATATATATACATACATACACACAGTGCCCTGAGTAAGTAATGGGACAGTGAAGCATTTTTTCTTCTTTTGGGTCTCTACACTCTAAAAGTTTCAAACAATTCAGTTATGAGGTTAAAGTAGAGATTCTCAGCTTTTATTTGATGGTGTTTGTGTACATATTGGTTTCACCATTCAGAAATTACACCACTTTGTATGCATATTCCCCCATAGTTTCTGGTAAGTCAGGTGCGATTTAATTGTGATTTAGTGATTGTTTTGATTTGAAATCCAAACTTCTGGAGTGTAGAGCCAAAAGAAGAAAAAATGCTTCACTGTCTCATTACTTACGCAGGGCACTGAAAATACATATATATATGCCCAGTCCCTGGGCAGTTAACTCCTGGGAGATATCTCCTCTGTCTCCAGGACCAACACATTCATTCAGACCTCAAGGTGCCAGTGGTATTTCAGTTAGATGAAGGCCTTCCATTCTGCAGCATAACCTTTCTCTGTCTGTCTCAGTCTCCAACCCTGATGTGTCAATTATCAGAATCTGAATGTATGAAGGCCAAGGGAAAACTCTGTCATAACTGGAGGTGGAGGTGGACAACAGAGTTCGGCCTACAGGAGGCAGCCATTTTGTTGCCAGTGCTGCTACATGGCCCTGTACCCTCTCCATGTGCATGCATCTGTATTTACTTGATAATGGATTCAGATTTGCATTTCATGAACAATCTTGAAGGGTTTTCAGTGATTTATATGAACACTATTTTTGTTTACAACACCACTGCTCAAAGTAGTACAAGTGCAATGTTGCATTAAAGAGAAACAGTTACGTGGCGACTATGTCTGTATTTTTTAAACCTCTCGTTTTTGGTCCGGATAGGTCGTACAGATATAATCTATAACTTAAATCACTGTTTCACCCCATTAAGCCACAGAACCCCTAGTTTATCAGTACAGTTTTGAAGCTGCAGTTTACTTTCTGTTTTAATTTTCACATTTGTTGAGTGCCCGTGGCATTGGGCTGTGTGGAATCCACACGCATACGCGCCACTCTGCGGGCATGCAACAGAGACCAGATTTGGCTCAAGAGTGCTACTAATTATACTATTACTATTATACTAATTATTCAGTAGCGTCATTTTAATGGAGCAATTATATACAGGGGCAGATAAAGTTGCTCTTAGGATGTGTTTGCTATCAATCCAAAAGGGAAGCAGAGAAAAGTTTAATTTCTTCAGAATTCCAACTGGACAGTATAGCCCAGGGTCTGGGCAGTATAGCCCAGGGTCTGGACAGTATAGCCCAGGGTCTGGATTCACTAATACATTTTTAAGAAAAGAAAAAAAAATATATATAAGAACTTCCTAAGATTTTTCTTCAAGACAATTCCTCAACATTTTCTTAAGAAATCAGAATTGTCTTCGGAACTTCTTAAATATTTTCTTAATAAGTTCTAAAATTGATCTTCAAAAGATCACCATAGCAAGCAGCTAACAGCAGTGGATGAGCCAGCTAGCTAAAATTTCTCCTTAAGACTGAAGTTCAGAACAAAATAGCAGTTAATTAGACATTTCTTCTTAAGAACCTTTCGTGGTTCCAGGCCCAGATGTCTAAACCAGTATAATACAATGTCAAAACTACGGTACAGAAGAATCTTCTCTGTTTCCTTTCATCAATTCATATAAGAGCACACATTTCACGTCCCTCTCCCAGCTCATGTACGGAACAAGACGACTAATGAGAGACTGGAGCTCAACACAGATTACTGAACTGGAGTTAAAACAAGTATTTTTCAATGCACTTGAGCCAAATCTGTTGGCTAGAGCACAAGAGGATCTTCACTGTGTACGTCTTTTTTCCCCTCTTAATTCCATTAACCGATAGAGAAGAAAAAGATTTGCAAAACACGGTCTTGGCAATTTAATTACACAACACTTCAATCAGTATTGAGCTCCTCCAATCAGCCACATACGATATCATTCTAAAACAACAATTTGGTTTGCGAAATAAACTAAAAAAGAACATCCACACAAGTGATATTGTTGAAATGAAAAGTGAATTGTGGTGCTTCACCAGTAAGCTCATAACAGGTTGTTATTTTAGTACATTTAGAGGGTTTTCTTCTATCCTCAAAAGTTTACTGTATGGATTTGTGTTTACAGTTGGGAGGGGTTATATAAACTGGCTGTTTACTCTAATTCTGGTACCAGCACCGTTTGTATATAATTATTCATTATTGTACATAATGTAATATGTTTAAATTGACATTGCCAATTTAAGCAGGAAGTTGATACTTTATTGTTGAAATGTTGTTATGTATTACTGTAAGAGTACTTCAGATCAAAGTTATTATTTGTCTTCTCAAAGGGGAATTTCATTAGATGTAGGCTACTGTACTTCAAGTCCTGGATCGATGATGTGTACTTACTTCTGAACAAAATGTGGTTGAGCAAGAGTTACATCACTTTAATTTAGAAGAATTTGAGAAGAATGAGAAATTTGTTTTCTGTCAGAGGTATAGAATGCTACCCCTATCTGTATGCCTGCCTACCACAACACAACACCACAGGCTTTGAGAGGCCCTGGTGGATTCTGTGGAAAGATACCAATTGTACGATTGTAAGTCATCAAAGGAAGCATACTGTAACACAGGGAGGAAAGTGCAAACCCTTCTCAAATCAATAACCAAGCCACAGGTGCATTCCACAGAAATATAGCCTTAAGCTCTTCTGACGAAAGGTCTGGTAACAGTAGAATATAAATGTTTAAAGTTTTCCCTTACAGGATTTTGCTCTGGTTAATACTTAGAAATGCTGTGATTGTCCAAGATGACATGGTTTGAGCCATTCATGTGTAGCATTGTTAATTAACTGCTAACTAACGCAGTCATAGAAATGATTCAGTGTTCTTGGTACCTCTGAGGTCTATGCTTACTGCTGTGACTATGTATTGTACATAGTGAAACCTGAAATATGGCACATGAATGTTTTTATTGTTATTTTAAGTTTTTACACTTAAAACAACTCACTGTAGCAATAGCTAAGGAGTTATGAATTTTCTACACACTAGATAACATAACTGTGGGAGAGCAGGAATTTTATAAGAACGCTTGTGTCCTTTGAGGTAGGTAATCTGAGCTTCTGTCTTGAACAGTAATCACACACACACACACACCTCACAATGAAAGGATATCTGTTGGTACTGTATGCACAGTATGGTAATGTGGTCTCAAAGGTTTTGAAAAGGTAGCAGTTAAGATGTGCATGTTTACACAAACAGCCATGACTAAAACGTATCTCTCCCGTTTCCTAATTGACACGCACACGCACACGCAGACACACGAGCCTCAGGACATAAGTACTGTACATTGGCCTCTTGGACATTAAATGTGTTGTTTGATATGATAATGTAAATATTCCAACTGTAATGCTGTAGTGTAAACAATGTATATTTATAGGAAAACGTACGAGACAAAGACCAATTTGTCACAGAAAAAGGTTTATTGAAAAATAAAGTTATATCCTGCTCATCATCAAAAACTGAAAACAAAATGTTGTCTTTTCTTGTTTCTCGCATTACTCTTGTCAACTTCCGTCATTGCTCTTGTTTAAAACCAAGTTTACACTGAAAATAAGTTGGATGACGGTTCTATGACTAAAAATGCCAATTTTTAAATTTAAATTTAGAATCTACCTTTTTTACCTGCATGGTATTTGCACAATGCGATATTGAATAATGTGAAAATGAAGTTTTGCATCGATTTACAAAACGTACATTTTTGAAAACCCTGCTCCTTTTTTTTTTTTTTTTTTTTAAAGCCGTTTCTGGAAAGTGCGTCATTGACCGCATTCTTGCGTCTCATTTTAATAGAGTAAATCACCTACAGTACAGTCTGACTCCTGCTACCCTACTTTGACTGTAGCTGTTCTCAAATCATTAATTATGTAATGTGTAATATGACAGTTTACCGTGTTGTTAATGACACCACTGCGCACAGGCTACGCAGAAGTAAAGAGAAAGCATTTCACTATATCACTTACTGCTGTATGCGATGTACGTTACCAGTAACGTTTGATTTGACACGCAGGGCTCTCTATCTGTTGCAGTGTTTCTGCATTTTCTAGGTCTTCCCATTCGGGTTCAGACTCGGGTTGATAAACGGGATAAATCGGTAGCTACCGTCATTTAACGTGGGGTTTGTTTCGGTTCTCGTGAAATGCTGAGGCAGTGACCGTACTGTCAGCCAACCAGGGATGTGGAACATTAATATCAATCATTTATGGAAACACCCTCAGCAGCAGACTGTGTGTTTCCATGAGAAAAAGAGGCTCCGGCAAAAAAAAAAAGTTATTTCAAAATAAATGCACACATTAGTTGATGAGATACCCAGGAATCATACAAAATTTAAATTAAACGGACTGGATGAGGCCTTTAAGACACATGTTTGCTTGAACCACCATCATCACAAAGTTCAACACAACAGTTACTCTTACCTACAGTAAGTGTTAAAAACATTAATCCTTCTGACCCCAGCAAACTATGTGAACTCAACTACAATTTCTCTGGCAGTAGGTCCTGTAGGTCTATGGACAGGTACAATAAGCGAGTCTAGTTAACCATCAAAAGGCACATCATGTACTTTAAAACGGTAGCTTGGCTGCAGATCATTGTCTTATTTACAAACTTAAAAACAGATCTGAACAGTACTGCGAGGAAGAACATAGAAACAGAGTTTTAAACTAAAACGGCTTATCTATATTTACAAATGTGCAAATGGAAAAAAAAAAAAAAAAAAAAAGCATAAAGATCTGAAACAAAAACAAAACAAAAATATACATCACAAGGTTCTTGCTGGCATTTACAATAAAACTGGGTGTGCTTTACATAACCACGTAAAGCACAGTGAAGAGAAGAGAGGCAACGTTCGCCCATGTCAGTAATTGTACTGGATGTCCCTCAGGAAGAGCGGTGTCAAACACCGGTGTCTGCGTCGGCCAATCCCACAGACAGAATGTGAATCAAGTCTACAGAAGTCAGTTCTAATTATAATTCTAATTCCCACAGCCATTCAGCTGCCCGGGTGGGGCCCCCTTGATACGGACCTCAGATCCAGTAGGACCCACCCTTACCCACAATGCCCTGCGGCACAGGCCGCGTCTGGGTTGGCCTTCTGCATCTGCTGTTCGGTCCCTAAATCTCCCATTCTCATCACTGTTCAGTCAGAGTGGACAAAACTACTGCTGTTCTCAGACATCCACTTGAATGTACATGCATACACTTAAATTACTTTTGATAAATAAAATTACCCTCTATAAAAACAAAATTCCTTCTATAAATACAACAATTTGTTTTTCAGCAAACACAGCGATAAAGATCTGTATACAAAATAAATTAAAAAAAGAATTTAAAACCCATATGAACAATATACAGTGTAACTAAATCTTCTGTTAAACTTCAGTAAATAGGTTAACATAGTGCATTTTCATTCACAATTACTAATAATCATCTTTTGTTTACGTTTTTCTCAGAGATCTGCAGGCAAATTAGGATCCTAGTGATCTCCAAAATAAGAAGAGAAGGAAGGTGAGTTGGTATGTGATAACTTACAGTACATCCATAAAAATCACGTATGTACGCGACTCTTTGTCTTCTGTATATACGGTTCTATATACTGTACATATAAAGATATAGATAAATATCTATCATATAAATAGTAATGATCATCAATATTTCTCTTTAGCGTTCAAATCTGTTCAAATAAATCTATGCACGGCCATGAGCCTTATGTGATTATTGGTGATTGATCTGTGGTCTTCATGTGTCTCCATGTTGCCTTTCCCGATCCTGCCTTTCTAAAAGCAGCTTCCCCGTCGAGCATCTACGACCCTGTGTCTGACCGTCCTGCTTAACTTTCAGCAGATGATCATCAAGAGATTAAATGGTTTGATTAAGGTGTCGTCAAGATCATTTTCCAACGAAGCGTTTTGCCTTCAATTCTCTACTGTCGTTTTTTTTCGCACGCTGCTCTCATGTCCCTTCTTCCCAGCTCTTCCTGGACGCGCCGGTCAGGGAGGTGGTGCAGATGTTGTATGTATGAATGAGTGGACTGCTCAGCCTCTGTACATCAGGGAGGTCAAAAGGTCAAAGGTCTGACCACTCTTCCCCCCCCCCCCGGACGTGGGGCTGAGCTGAGGGGAGTGGTAGGGTTACAGTGTAAAACTGGCTCTGTTTCTTCACACGAGCGCTCCTCTTCGTTAGCCTAGCTCCTGTTCGTTAGCCTAGCTCCTCTTCGTTAGCCTAGCTCCTGTTCGTTAGCCTAGCTCCTCTTCGTTAGCCTAGCTCCTCTTCGTTAGCCTAGCGTGACCCTGCGGGCTCGGATAAACGACCAGTGCAGACCTACGCAGCTAAGAGAGCTCAGAGTTCGGAGTTCAAAGGGCAAGAGGGGCTGTCTTGGTTTTGGGCGGGAGAGCATGCCCACGTGTGACAATACATTGGCCCGTTGGTCCTATGATGCGACAACAAGCTTGCACACAGACACTGGGTGTATTCAGTGTGATGCAGTACCACTGCCAGCCTGTCTGGGGGCAGTAGAGAGCTCTGATGCCCAGCGATCCTCCTCAGATATACAGTAACTCTCTTAGATTCAAGTAATTCAGGCTGATGCAAGATGTCTCTTTCCTCTTTCTCCTGGCCGGGTCGCATTGAAAACAGCTGTTCCACACAGTGAACAGTTTCTCTACCATTTCCCCACAGTGAAAAGCTTCTCCACCGTTTCAATTGCTTGCTATCAATTCTGTGCCTAATGCCTGATCATAGACTAGCCTGATTATAATGCCATTCTCGTCCTCAGGTCCATAAAACAGTGAGATATTTAAAAACAAAAAAAAACACAAAAAAATAAATACAGATCTATCTCCAGTTGTGTATCCAGGCAGCTCCTCCAGGTCTGGATGTATGGGAGTTAGAAGGGTGCAGGAGTGGAGCCTGGAGATGTGGAGGCCAGGCCAGGCCAGGCCAGGCCAGGCCAGGCCAGGCGGGCTGAAGGTCCCCTGCCTACAGCACTCGGTGTGAGTGTGGAGGATAGAGCCCTCCCTACCAGTCAGGTGCTATAGGCAGCCTGTGCACAGCGCCACCTGGCCCTTCATGTAGTCCCTGCAGGGGCAGATGCGTTTGAGGGAGGGGTGGGAGCCCGCGCAGCTGAAGAGGAGGAGGTCCGACTGGTAGACGCAGTGTCTCCGCGCCTCGCTGTACGCCGGAACCACCGTGTCACTGGACGACTCCACCGACTGGCAGTCCACCCCGAACCTGAGCACAGACAGACAGACAGACAGACAGACAGACAGACAGACAGACTTAGCAATTGTCGCTAAATGTGCAACTCTGTTTACATGACCCTCATTACATCACGTCAGGGTGAGGTGGGGGTGGGGTGGGGCGGGGGTCGTCTTTGATAAGCATGTTAATACAATTAACAACTCTAGTGTGACCTCCAGTGGTAATAGTTTGGTACTGTAGAACATATCGGATTCAGCGGAGGAGCATACAGGTATTGAATTCATATCTATGCTATACTGCCATCTAGTGGATAGAGGGTGCATGTCATTTTTATCACTGTGTGTGAATTTGATATAGAAGCCAGTTGACATCACTCTGAAGACCTGGGAGCGAATGACAGGCTACGTTATTGAGTTGTGAGTGAGATATCCTGTGCCTGCCTTTGTGTGTGTGTGTGTGTGTGTGTGTGTGCGCGCGTGCATTCTTGTGTGTGTGTGTGTGTGTGCGTGTGTTCATGTGTGTGTGTGTGTGTGTGTGTGTGTGTGTGTGTGTGTGTGTGTGTTCTCACCTGGCCAGGTCCTTGTCCTTGTTGAGGTGTTGGAAGAAAGAGGGCTCACAGATGAGCTGCTCCTCCTGACACACCTGCTTACAGGTCCTGCCTGGCTCTGCCAGCTTCACCTGCAGGGCACTGAGAGGAGGCCACATCACCTGGCCATGGCAGAAGTCCTGCACAGGGAGGGAGGGAGGGAGAGAGAGAGAGAGAAGAGTAGAGTATGATGAAGGTACCCAATTGAAAGACAAGTACTCATGACTCAGACAGAGAACCCTTAAGCTGGGATGAAAGAGGCTGGTTATCTGAGATACAGGGCTGAGTCATCTTCCCATGGAAATGCCCGAGGCTCTGACTACGCTGGCGAAAGTGGAGAAGGGCAGAGAGAGAGAGAGAGAGAAAGAAAGAAAGGAAGAGTAAAGGAGGGATGGAGGCCCTACCTGGTTCTCAATAAAGGCGTTTACTCTTTGTAGCATTCCCTCACAGGTGAACTCGTACGGCAGGTATGGTTCAATCTGCGGACAGAAACACAGGGAGGGAGGAGGAGTCAGATCATAGTCACACATGAGAGGCTGTGAGTGGCTGTTGCGGATGTGCCTGTGACATGAGCCTCTGGTCATACAGATGGTCAGCAGGAGCAGTGTGTGTGTGTGTGTGTGTGTGTGTGTGTGTGTGTGTGTGTGACAAGTCACTCTCCCAGATCACAAGCTGAGAGACAGGCCACGGACCTTTTCAGTACCCAACAGGAGTGTGCCGAGCCCTCACAACACAAGCACTCTTCACGGATTCTGGGCATTCCAGTTTAGCTGAAGCCCGTAAATGAACAGGCAATGTGACTGCTGCGATTTGTGATGACTAGTTACAGGCGGCCTGCTAATGTGCTCTCTGATGGACTCCCGTTTGTCTGATCACGAGCGTCATCCAATTACCGGAATCAAGTCCTAAAAAAGAAATATGGATATGAAAATAACGAGATCAGCGCACCCCCCCTAGAATCCGTAATCGCGCCCGCTCTGCCCCGCTGCTGCACAGCCACCGGGTGTAGGTTTTAGGAAATGAGACTGGGGCTCGGAGAGTTTTAATCTCCAACCACGTCAGAGGAATACTGATGATGTGCACTACTGCAGGTCTGTTGGGTCTAGCGGGTTCTGATGGTCTGTTGTGTCTAGCGGGTTCTGATGGTCTGTTGTGGGGTTAGGCTGTGAAGACACAGTGCTGTTGGGTGAGGAGGGGAGGGGTGGGGTGAGGAGGGGAGGGGAGGGGGAGGAGGGGAGGGGTGAGGAGGGGAGGGGTGAGGAGGTGAGGAGGGGTGAGGAGGGGAGGGGTGAGGAGGGGAGGGGTGGGGTGAGGAGGGGAGGGGAGGGTGAGGAGGGGAGGGTGAGGAGGGGAGGGGTGAGGAGGGGAGGGTGAGGAGGAAGGCTGACCTTCTGGCTGAGGATGGACTTGATGGCTCGCTCCACCTCGGCAGGGTTGTCGATGTTGACCGTCCAGACGTGGGGCTGCCCGATGTACACCTCGGCGTACGGGTGCTGGGACGTCAGCTGCTCGCGCACACGCACACAGAGACACACACACAGACGGACGCAGACACACACACACACACACACACGCAGACACACACACAGGATAAGAGGTTCAATACATCTGAAGAACTGAGCACACAGCTCACTTCTAACAGACTGATGACCTGCCATGAGTACAGGTGGGTGGGGAGAGAGAGAGAATAGAGAGAGAAAGAGAGAGAGAGAGAGAATAGAGAGAGAATAGAGAGAGAAAGAGACAGGGAGAAAGAGAGAGAGAGAGAGTGCGAGCGAGCAAGAGAGAGAGAGAGAGAGAGAGAGAGAGATGGAGAGAGGGAGAGAGAGAGAAAGCAGACATTGTGAGTTGTTTCAGCAGCTAGACCGGGCCCCTTGAGGGCGGCGGCCCCCTCACCTCTCTCATGGTGGGCTTGCCCTTGAAGAAGTCCGTGTTCTTGCTGCTCTTCGGCGGCGTGAACTTGGGGTTGAGGAAGGCGCAGCCATTGGCTATGGCCTCCAGGGGGGCGGGGCCCTCGTAGGGGAAGGACAGGCCCACGAACAGCTGTGGAGCAGAAGACCAGAACCAGACCCAGACCAGACACCTCTTAGTATCCACGCCCGTGTTATTGACTCTCTGTGTGCTCTGCTGCACCACCAGTACACAACACACGGCCAACTTTCACTGGCGTTTAAACAGTGAAACGTTCCACAGCGTTTTCCTGTAAAAGGAGCCATAAAAGTTGAGTGGGGAAGGCCTCTCCATCTGTTAAGTAGAGACACATGTTCCCAGCTGCTTCTGTGTGCTGTCAGCCCAGGGAGGGGGCCACAGCTGGGCTGAGACACATGGCAGACACTCCACACAACAACACAGGGAGGGAGGAAGGAAGGGGGGAGGAAGGAGGGAGGGAGGGAGGGAGGAGGGAGGAAGGAAGGGAGGAGGGAGGAAGGAAAGAGGGAGGGGGAGTGTTGTGTTGTCAGGGCTTATATATAATAATATACGCCATTTAACTGACGCTTTTATCCAAAGCGACTTCCATTGCAGTGAGTGCATACATTTTCAGTATATATGGTCCCAGCGGGAATCAAACCCACAACCTAAGCGTTGTTAGCGCCATGCTCTACCAACTAAGCCACAGAGGACCGCATGGCTTTTCTCCTAGACATGCAGGTCATGGATTTAAACCCCTGATTTGATATCACTTCACCTGGAAAACCATATTCACGACCCTACATGAAATCCAGGTGCAGTAAGACAACGTGGAGTGAGTTATGATCATACTAGTAAACTTTGTCACTGGGATGACAGGGAAGGGTAGGAGGGATATGTATTTAAAAACGGGTAAAAGCACTGACACCACCTGTTAAACATGGACAGAACCTTAAGGCTCGGGTGGGATTCCACCTCCACCTTGTTCAGGCACTGCTGACGCATGTAGAGGAGCTGAAGCAGAGTGGGTCTCCTGACCCGAGGAGACGCGCTCACACAGACATCACATGAACAATGCCTTCTCACCAGGGAGAACAGAGACGCTTCTTCTTGTTGCAACAAAGACTCAGTACACACTGTGGGCCGGGGAATTTTAACAACCCGCTCAATCACGACGGCTAAAGCAAATATTTGAGAGGCTCTCGAAACGTGCTGTAACCAGGGGTGGCGTGCCCGGGAATCGTGCCACAATAACACGTTTGCCTGAGCCACAAGCGCAGAGGCATGAGAGGCTGGTCTTGTTCGGCGTAGGGTCGGCCGGTCACAATGGCTACTCTGTGAGAGGCTGGTGCCAGCCCTCAGGGCCTCAGGCTCAGTGGCTGCTCTGTGAGAGGCTGGTGCCAGCCCTCAGGGCCTCAGGCTCAGTGGCTGCCTGAGGGGGACACACACAGAGTCTCTTCAGCTCTGGCTGGGCCTGACTACACTACCCTCCACTGTGACTGTACAGTACAGTAGAGCAGGCTATCCTGCATCATAATATATATATATATATATGCCAGTTAGCTGAAACTTTTATCCAAATCGACTTACATTGCATTGAGTGTATACATTTCAGTACATATGGTCCCAGCGGGAATCGAACCCACAACCTAAGCTTTGTTAGCGCCGTGCTCAACCAACTGAGCCACAGAGGACCACGTCTCTGCCCTCCACTCTGACTCCACCGTACAGTAGAGCCTGGTTACCGATGAGCTGCCGAGCTCTCCCCCATGAGCCTGCAACTCTCCCCCATGAGCCTGCAACTCTCCCTGCCTCCGTCCATCCGCATGTGTTCCGGGAACGGCGCGCGCTGCCTTCCGGCTTCCCGTCAACAGGGGGCAGCAGAGGCTGACTGGCCCGCTGTGCTGTGGAAGACTGCAGCCCCTCAGCCCTGAGAAACAGGTGCTATTTATAGAGCTCCTCTCGGAATAGCGGGAGAGTAGCTTCCATGGATATATGGATTACAAGAGATAACTCATATGGAGACAGAAGGGCAGAGGAAAAACAGGCCATCTGTAGCATCAAGTGCTTCACAGTCACTTAGCGATGTGTGGATATAAAGGAGATGGAGTGTTGGTGAGGCGACCTCGGATTGAAGTACAGTACTTGAGCTACATTATTCAGAGAGAGGAATGAAGTCGTTATTATTATTATTATTTTTTTTTAAAAGATAGCATTGAATGATGTATGGGACAAGCCAATGCTGCCACAATGGAACAATTGATCAGGCAGAATCATCTGCAACTGTTTTTGAAGAGACAGACCTTTGGGTCAGCGTGACAATGTGGGAGTGTGGTCTGTTTGATTTGCGTACTGGTTTGGTGAATGCAAAGTGCTTCCCCTCCAGCGCTTACTTACAAAGGGAAGATACACAGCGTATTGAAATGACCTGTCGACATCCAAGTTAATAGATAATTGAACAGGGGAGTTTACGGTGTAGATTGGAGGCTAAAAGTCTGATGTGTTACGTACTTACTGTAAGATTGACCATTACACAGGAACAAAAGCTCTCATTGTCACACTTTTACACACAAGGAAACAAACACACACACACACACACAGTGAGCTCTCAGAGGCACTGTGTGTGTGTGTGTGTGTGTGTTGTTCCTCACAAGAATGTGTAGCTGGTCTGTATCAGTCTCTCTCTCTCGGACAAGAGTTGTCGTCTTGTCTGCGACCATAACAAACGGGCCAGAGCGTTTAAATGGCCACTCTGACTGAACTGTATGTCATGACTGGACAAGGAGGTCCTCTATGCTTCATCAGAGCCCGCATCTCAGACTCCATCTCACTCACACACACACACACACACACACACACACACACAGCACTGTTCAGTGACATTTCTAATGCATGAGACAAATCAACAGTACGGCTTAAAATAAAACCAAATGTACTGGTTTGTGTTGTTTGCCCGACACTTTCCCTAAGTTTCGTTCCTAACGCCAACGGGGGGGGAGTGCAAAATGCTTGTTTGTTGTCGACACTTACAGTCCCCCTTACACCCCGCCCATTTTGTCAACCGCCAAACCTCATGGGAGCAATTAGCTAAAGCAATCTGTTAGCAGGTAAATGGCTTATTTAAAAAGGCAAGAGCAGAGCATGGCTGGAACACCTTGCGTTCCACTCGTTATCAACAACAATGCTGCAAACTGTTCTAGCTTCATGGGAATTAATTGGCACTCCCTCTGGGCTCCGGTACACCGAGTAATGAGGCGATCGGGAAAGGTTCCGCTCTCCTCCCTTTCCAGAGCAGACTCGCGGGTTTGACCTTCACAGTTTGCTCTCGACAGGCTTGCAGAAACACAGCTTCTTTTATTTTTTTTCAAAAAAAAAAAAAAAAAAAAAAAAAGCCACATAAATCTGCCGTCTTTGTCCCGCCTCCGTACGGGAGAATGGGCAGCCCTGGCCGCCGTGGGAGGAGCTGTAGAGACGGGAACCTTGAGCGGTCAGACGCTGTGCGAGGAAGGCCAGTGTGAGAGCGAGGGCCCGGGTGAGGCCCTCTGACGAACAGCACTGTGAGTCACAAAGCGCTGAGAGGTCCTGTTCACTGTCGCCCCGGCAACGTCGCTGACATCACACAGAAGTGACATCATACACACTTTTCCGCTCGCTGCCAAGTTTCTGCATAGCTAGGGGACGAGACGGGACAGGGGGGGGGAGGGTGCAGTCCCACATCGAAAAAAAACTAAAACTGCTCATAATGTTCTCACTTTCATAATCATCCCTGACAGGGAAAGGCCAGCAGTAGTAAAAAGCAGCAGCGGTGTCCTCAAATACAGTTTCGCTAACGGGCAAACTAGTGGTGCAATCAGGCCGGTGTCTAGGCCCTAAGTCTGACTGTGTAGTGATGCAGGTCTAGGCCCTAAGTCCTGCTGTATAGTGATGCAGGTCTAGGCCCTAAGTCCTGCTGTATAGTGATGCAGGTCTAGGCCCCAAGTCCTGTTGTATAGTGATGCAGGTCTAGGCCGGTGTCTAGGCCCTAAGTCCTGCTGTGTAGTGATGCAGGTCTAGGCCCTAAGTCCTGCTGTATAGTGATGCAGGTCTAGGCCCTAAGTCCTGCTGTATAGTGATGCAGGTCTAGGCCCTAAGTCCTGCTGTATAGTGATGCAGGCTCAGGTCGGTGCTCTGACCTTAGTCTCCCTCAGGAGGAACTGCAGGTCCCGTCCACTCAGGATGCCGTGGTTCCTCACGTAGCTGGGCAGGTGTAGCGTGCTGGTCCCGTGCACCGTCCCGTGCACCTCCGTGTAGGTGTGGATGATGTCCAGGTACTTCTTCTTATCCTGAAAACATGACAAACAAACACACACCACAGCGGTCAGAGAGAGGATCTGCTACTACAGTACGGCGTGCGGTGTACCTGACCATCTGGCCTCGTCTGTGGAACTCTGCGGAAGGTTCGTTCTCGTAACAGGATTACGGCGCGTCGCTGTGGACGATGGCGGGTAGCGTCACAGTATCTAGGTCTCTCCCCCTAATCCACGATGTTCTCTTTTTAGAAACAAACATTTAAACAACGCCCCCTCCTCCCGTATGACTTCTCCCTCACACTGGAAATGCTTATGGTCCAGGTCAGGTTCAGGTCAGCCATGTATGGAGATTAACTGCCAGTTGGTACGAGGTCATCAAAAAGACAGGCAATTCCGTTCCGAGTGGTGGTTGAAGCCAATACAGACCATGTTTTCTCTGAAGAGTAAGTTAGGGTTAGGGTTCACCGATCTGAGAAGGAGCACTGTTGGGTCAGTACTGCATGATCTCTCTCCAAACAAAGGCAGATAAAGCTGTCTAACCCTAGCCCTGTCTAACCCTAGCCCTGTCTAACCCTAGCCCTAGCCCTGTCTAACCCTAGCCCTGTCTAACCCTAGCCCTAGCCCTGTCTAACCCTAGCCCTGTCTAGCCCTAGCCCTGTCTAACCCTAGCCCTGTCTAACCCTAACCCTAGCCCTGTCTAACCCTAGCACACAGACAGAGTGATTCAAATCACTTTCCACACACACGACACACACCTTTTCTTCCAAGGAGCCAATATTCTCATAATCAAAACTGTACAATGGAAATACTTTGAGCTGGCAGAAATCCATGCAAGTCAATAAGCATCAAATACATTGACAGAAATGAGTTTGAGGCTAAACTCATTTTGATAAATATTCATTGCACCATTTTGGTCGGCTGTAAATATTTGCAACATTTTCCTGAACTTTCAACACCTAAATGATTTCATTTCATTTCGGGATATTGCATCAAATATCCTCAGGCGTTAAAAACGGTGGGGGGATTCTAACCAAACTATGTGCTTGTAAAAAAAATAGTACCAGCCGGAAGGGGAAACAAGTTTTACACAACATTCGGACATTAAAACTAAAAAATACGCAAAAACATGTTTCAAGTAAATCAGCATAAACCAATTTCCTTATCCCTTCCGCTTCAAAAGCATTCCTGTAACTTGCACATCCTCTGTGCTGCTGAGACTGGAAATGATGGTTTCAGATGAAAGCTGGGTCTGTCCTCCATCCTCTCAGGCCTCCAGGTAAATGACAGGCTGCTGGAGGAGACGGGTGCAGTTCAAACAGAAGCTCCATGCAGGAGAGACTGGAACAGCTGCTTTCGTCCACAGGGGAGGACGTCCCAGCAGGCAGACACACTCGCACACTCGCACGCACACGAAGGCGCACGCACGCATGCACACGAAGGCGCACGCACGCACACGAAGGCGCACGCACACACCCACCCACCCACACCCACACCCACACACACACACACACACACGCACAGGTGTGCTCAGGTAGGCTGGCCAACTGCACAACTCATTACAAATTCATTGATGCCTGCTACAATATCATTCAGCAGACACTGACACTGGCTGCCAGGACCAGCCTGGATGAAGATCTGCCATGGAGAGGGGAAAGTGTTTCATATATATAATAATATACGCCATTTACCTGACGCTTTTATCCAAAGCGACTTACATTGCAGTGAGTGCATACATTTCAGTATATATGGTCCCGGCGGGAATCAAACCCACAACCTAAGCGTTGTTAGCGCCATGCTCTACCAACTGAGCCACAGAGGACCACTGAAACCAATTTCCTCCAGGGGGATGAGGACCAAACTCCTGGCCATCATGGACAATCCCTCCCATCCCCTACATGACACTGTGGCAGAGCAGGGAAGCTCCTTTAGCAACAGAATATTACAACCACATTGCACTAAGGAGCCCTACAGGAGACGGTCCTCTGAGGCTCAGTTGGTAGAGCGCGGCGCTAACAACGCTTAGGTTGTGGGTTTGATTCCCGCCGGGACCATATATACTGAAATGTATGCACTCACTGCAATGTAAGTCGCTTTGGATAAAAGCGTCAGCTAAATGGCATATATTATTATTATTATTAGGAGATCTTTTCTGCCTGCCACAATAAGACTGTGTATGTTTACTGAATAGAATGTTTCAAATGTCTATTTTATTTGATTATTCTATTGCCGCTTTATTTTGTTGTTGTTTGTGATGTGAGCTGCTGGAATGCCTTAATTTCCCCTCGGGGATCAATAAAGTACCTACCTATCTATCTACCTACCTACCTACCTACCTACAGTGATGCAAATCCCAGTCATACCACCTGCCTCCTGGCTGTTTCTGCCTCCTGGCTGTTTCTGCCTCCTGGCCCTACCATCAAAACAGCCAGGTGTTTTCCCCACAAACACGGCATGGTTTTATCTGAGCTTTAAGAACAGTGAGAGACTGCGTCAGTGTGTCCTGTGAGTGTGTCTTACATCCGCCAGTGGCCCGGGCCTCTGGGGACGCCGCTATCAGATGCCTCCAGCCAGCCTGCTGTAATTGGAGAATTAGAGATCCAGCAGAGAGAAGTCTGAATGGAGGTGCAGAGCAGCAACGTAATTAGACTGTGAAATCTCTACTCTCTAATCCATTTACTCCTGAGAGCTGGGCAGAGGGCTAGGCCTCAATAGGTGTGTGTGTGGGGTTAAAGGAAGGTTGCTAAGATGGAGAATTCAAACATAGATGCATGCACGCACGCACGCACGCACACGTACACACACGTACACACACACACACACTTGCACACACACGTCAAACAGTTGCAGGGATTGCTCCGAGACACTAACACCTCCTGACACTGATGGGATGTGATGAGGACTGCAGCATGGGGGAGACCTGAACCAACACCCTCCCGTCACTGACAGGAGCCTCTGATTAAGGGCTGAAGAGGACAATGACCCGGAGACGGAGCGATGAAGACGGGATGATCTGAGTGAAGCAGACTCACTGCTCTGGCCTTTATGGGAGCGGGGGAAGAAGAAAAATAAATAAATCACTGCGATCATCTGTTGGAAGGATGATTGAAACAGGAATGAGTTTTTTTTTTATTACATAGTAAATCAGGTGGAATTCCCCGCCCAGCCCCCCCGTCCCCGTCCCCCCCCCACCACCGGAAAAGTACAGTCACTGCTGCCTTCTTTCAAATCTGAGGGATGAGAGTGTCGGCTCACTGCAAACACAACCCCCGAGGACGCGGCGCGTGATGCACTGCGCTAAATTAAGGCCGGCAGGAGTCAGCAGCGACCGCTGCAGTGGCAACAAAAACAACAACAACAGCAACAACAACAACAACAAACGCGCTAGAATGCACAATGACTCTGCTTGACAACGATGCTGTGCATCCTTCACACAGACATCATCAGACAGCATCATCCTCCTCCTCCTCCTCCTCCTCCTCCAGCTCAAGTTGTGTGAGATAAAGAGGAGCTCATCAAGCAGGGGATTGTTCTGCGACAGGCCCAGCCACAGTGAGGAGTGACGGTAGCGCAGCCCGTAGGCGGATGACGGGTTGTTGGGCCCGTGCCCGGCCGGTGTTAACGATGTGGGGAGTAAATGTTCCAGGCTGTCGTCAAACAATGGTATGTCATGTACCTTCCAGGGCATACAGCGCCTCTGGGACTGGGACATAGAGCGCCTCTGGGACTGTGACATAGAGCGCCTCTGGGACTGTGACATAGAGCGCCTCTGGGACTGACATAGAGCGCCTTTGGGACTGTGACATAGAGCGCCTCTGGGACTGTGACATAGAGCGCCTTTGGGACTGTGACATAGAGCGCCTCTGGGACTGTGACATAGAGCGCCTCTGGGACTGTGACATAGAGCGCCTCTGGGACTGTGACATAGAGCGCCTCTGGGACTGTGACATAGAGCGCCTCTGGGACTGTGACATAGAGCGCCTCTGGGACTGTGACATAGAGCGCCTCTGGGACTGGGACATAGAGCGCCTCTGGGACTGTGACATAGAGCGCCTCTGGGACTGTGACAGAGCGCCTCTGGGACTGTGACATAGAGCGCCTCTGGGACTGTGACAGAGCGCCTTTGGGTCCTATCAGTGACAGTGAAGAAAGCATGCTCAGTGTGGGAATGTAACCAACGGAGCTATCTGTAATGAGTCATGAGCTTCATTGAGTCCAATTAAAACGGGGAAGTTCTGAATGCTGCAGCTAATCACACCCCCTGGAATCTCTAAATATACTGGTTTGGTCTGTACACAAGCCAGCACACTGAGCTTCAGTCAAATGTGTATGTTCACTATTACTGAGTGGGTTGGTCTGTGAGCAAATGTGTATATCCGTGGGTTTGTTCAAAGCCTGTGTGTATGTGTGTTTCTCTGTTGTGTGTATGTGGTGTATGTGTCTCCCTGCTGTGTGTGTGTGTGTCTGTGTGTGTGTGTGTGTCTGTGTCTGTGTGTGTGTGTCTGTGTGTTTCTCTGTTGTGTGTATGTGGTGTATGTGTCTCCCTGCTGTGTGTGTGTGTGTGTGTGTCTGTCTGTGTGTGTGTGTGTGTATTTCCCTGCTGTGTGTGTGTGTGTGTGTGTGTGTGTCTGTCTGTGTGTGTGTGTGTGTATTTCCCTGCTGTGTGTGTGTGTGTGTGTGTGTGTGTGTCTGTGTGTGTATTTCCCTGCTGTGTGTATGGCAGCTGTGTGAGTGTGTGTGTGAGTGAGCATCCCCCTGGCGGCTCAGTGAGATGTGTCAGGGTTACACTGATGGATCTTTGTGCAGTGAGGACTGTGGGTGCTGTCAGAGAGTATTAGCATTTCCAAACACCAGCGTCTACGTCCTCTGATCTCCGGCCAGGAGACCTGGGGTTTAATCCCTCCCACCCCACCCCTCTCTCCCTCTTTCACACCCCCCCCCCACCCCACCCCTCTCTCCCTCTTTCACACCCCCCCACCCCACCCCACCCCTCTCTCCCTCTTTCACCCCCCTCCCCACCCCCCTCTCCCTCTTTCACCCCCCCCCCCACCCCACCCCTCTCTCCCTCTTTCACCCCCCCCCCCCACCCCACCCCTCTCTCCCTCTTTCACACCCCCCCCCCCCACCCCTTTGCTCTCCATCTCGCTCGCTCTGTTTACAGACGCTAATCCTCTCATTTATTCACCCTCTCATATCATTTCATCCTCAGTCACACACACCCAACAACAACAACAACAACAACAACAACAACAACAACAACAACAGACTTGGAGACACCAGGCGTTTCAGAGTGTTGGAGACAGAGGCAAAGTCACTCTTTGTTCTGGCTCTGTGTGCTCAAGTTGGTTGCCATGGAAACAGCTCCTTGAGAGGTCTGCTGTGTTTAACACAACGCAACGCAACACAACACAACGCGGGACACCGCTACTGCTGATATGAAATGTTAGGTCCGACAGTTGACACGGAGGAATCTGAACCTTGATAACAACTAGGAGCGGCAACAGCGCATTTCTACGAGCTATAAACGCTAATGCCATATGATACTTCCATTTGCTGAAAGATTAAACGAGATAAAAAACAAAGTCAAGACGAGCTTAAAGTAGAGCCCAATTCAATACAGGAACTTCTGCCATTCTAAGTACTTCAGAACCACCAGATGAAGGAAAACAAACTCAACTTTAAAACCAATGTGTTGCATAATGAGATAAGAGATGATGCTCCGATCGAGAAACACCGTACATCACATTTACTGGTATGAGAGTCATAGCGTGCAGACAGGCGGTTCAGACAGCACAAAAGCAGACTCTCATTAGAGTTGGGAAGTGAAATGATTTGAAGATTGCGGTTGAGGAAGTAGGCTGGTCTGATGGCAGACAGATGGAATACACACGTCTCTAATGACATCTAATGCCACTCAGAAAGCAGATACGTCTCCCCTACATGACGGTGGGCTCTGGAAACAGCAATTACCAGCCATTCGGTCTGGATAATAAATCTGTCCTCCTCGCACAATGGCTCAATTCACACACCTGTGTGGGGGAATTTATCGGGGCCAAGCCATCGATGCAGGAGTACGCCGTTGCATACTGAGGTAGGGACATTCCCTGTCTGCTGAGTTCCTGTTTCTGTGAAACATGCAGAACGTTGTCCCTCTGAGCCAATGCAGCACGAGGCAAGAAAGATTGTAAGAGATTGATTGGTCACTTTCTTCTGTAAACTGCCTTGTATTTTGCACGCCCACACGAGATGTTATCATCGCGAGCCTAGCTTGTAGAGCGGTAAATAAACAGTTTAGGTATTCGGGAGTAAAACTGTGTTCCTGGGAATGTTTTTACGAGGGCAAGGAGGCCAGGTCTTAGTGCCGCCCTCCCTGCCCCCACGCCGTCAGGGAGGGAGAGAGAGGTGGAAGGAGAGAGGGGGAGGCCTTCTCATTACATTAATTACCAGACATCTCGAAAATGACAGTTTAATTAAAAGCAGGAGGTAATGAACACAACGGGGAGTCCGATTAGCGTCTTAATGTTTTTTCACAGCGAGCTGATGGAGTTGTGCTCCGTCTTCCAAGCCAGACTAAACCTCACACTAGGCTCCGACACATGCAGGGGTGGAGAGAGAGAGAGAGCTCGTGGCAGACAACACTGCATGGTTAACTTGGATCTGTGTTCGGAACGACAGGCCCTGTTATGCGTGCGTCTGATTATGCGTGTGTTGGATCGGTGAGGCTTACAGGACACACAACTACAATCAGCTAGCATGCACGCATGCACGCCACACACACACACACACACACAAATACATACAACACACACAGAAACGGGCGTGAAATCCACATCTACACTCGCGCGAGTGTAAAGCGTAGACGTTTAGCGTAAAATTAGGATTGGAGTCTGTTTTTCTCTGATCTACACACCTAAACCCCATGCAAAAGTGCCTGAAATTAGCTACGTTAGTCATCATCAGCACACCTGTCTCATGAGAGCCACTTGCTAGACTGTCAGTGAGGGATAAGACCAAGCTAGAGCAGTCCACATTTCATCTGGTGGTCCTCTGTGGCTCAGTTGGTAGCAACGCTTAGGTTGTGGGAAGTCACTTTGGATAAAAACGTCAGCTAAATGGCATACAGTATATCTAAGTTGAGTCCAGGTGCAGCCAAAAATCATGTGAATATCATCATATAATTCTGAACCATGGAGAAAGTGGGAAATAACCCTGACATGGTATTGTACGTACTGCCAACAGGGCAGAAGGGGATATGTTAATACCCTCCTAAACTGGTTAATCAGGTTGGGTTGTGGATGGTGTCATCTCCCTCTTCCCCTCTGTTTCTTTGTGCCGGCTGATTCATGACAAAGATGGGTGTGATGGTCCCAGATCATATCTTCTGTGTGTTTTACAGCATCTGTTTCCCGTGTGAACAAAGCGTGTCAGACTTGACAAAAGGTGGTTGGATTAAAATGTCCCACAGTCCTCTTCTCCACATTTAACAAGACTCCTCTTAAGTCTCATCGAGACAAAGACAATAATCCAACAACCTGTTGCGATGCCAACAATGTGCAAATGGCTGGCGTAGTTACAATCTCTAAACAGTTTTTGTCTTCGCTGGAATAAGCCCACAGCACTGACTCTGCACGACAGTATGACTATGAATTGGAATACATTATAACCCCTCAGGAGAAATCCAGGACAGTTGAATCCTACCATTTCGATGGAGGATAAAAAAGGAGGATTCCTACAGTACTGGTCTCCATTAAACCGCCCCAACTTTACCAGAGGTTTTCAAAGTGTTCAGGGGAATTAGGCATGTTGTTTTCAAACGGGGTACTGTACGTGAGTTCACAAGGAGCCTTGGTATAGGGCTCACGCTTTCATGTTGCGAGGATGAGCAAAGCAAAGCTCAAGTGACACAGTGATTGGAGTTCTGCTTTGAGGAGATCAAGGGATCAAGGGATAGGACCGCCACCTTGTCTTTGGGCGCAGTTTTTGAGAACGGGTGAATTTCTGGGAAGCTCATTTATTCTTTTTGTTAACATCATAAGAGTGTCTCCTGCTGGTTACGATATCTAAAGTCTGGCTGAAGATCACTAGCCTGTTGTACGACTTGAGGTCACCGGCAACGCTACACAGAAGGCTGCAATTTGCTTCCGTTAAAGAGCGCAGGGCGATCCTAAAACCACGCGCAAAGACCGTTTTGGTAATTCGGTGTCACTGCAAAGTTAGAAACAGCTACGGTAAGTATTCCTGCATTATTATTCTGTAGAAATATAGCTGGTTGAATTTGCTGCACCACTGCAGAGACTGCTTGTTGAGTGCTTAGATTATTATATCACAGACACAGATTCAGCTTGTGGTTACAGTCGTTGCCGACAACTGATAGTCTAGTCACTTTTTGTATAAATTAGAGATAGATAGATAGGTACTTCATTGATCCCCGAGGGGAAATTAGGGCGTTACAGCAGCTCACATCACAAACAACAACAACAAAATTAAGTGACTAGATAGAATAATACAATCAAATAATTATCCATTCCAACATTCTCAGTGAAATCCTGATTGGCGAGGACATCTCATATTCAGTTATCCCCACCCACTCATTCCTGGAGACCCGCCCCACGCCTCTACTGAAGCTTTGCTAAACGAAATTACCAACTTGGCGGCCATGCTCACTGAAACGCAGTGTTGTGCAGCACTCTGTAGCGGAAGCAACTTGGAGCCCATAAGACTGAGCAAACAACACAACACAACACAACACAACACAACACAACAGTTCAAGACAAAGACATCCTGCGCATTACAAGACAAAAGGTAGCCACTGTTTGGGAGCTGACAAGAGGGTACGTCAGCGAGAGCAACGTACCTTCCAGAAGTTGTCCACCTTTCCGTAGACCAGAGACTGGTTCTGCCTCTTGATGTCATCGATGTGCCTGATGTCGCTGGCGTTCAGGTGCTGTTCCACCACGAAGCCCAGGAAGCTGTTGTCTGGTGTGTGAGCTGCAAGAAAACGCATCAGACATAACGGTATCACTACCTTTAAAGGGATTACAATAACTATGGATGACACTTGTTCTATTTTTTCCGAAATCGCCAGGGCTAGTCGATAACGATTATGAGAATAGGGAAAGGAAGGGAGGTATTAACTAATTTCAGTGCTGAGGGTGAATAAAGTCGCCCAAGTTGCTAACATCCTAGAGTGCCAAGGGTGACTTCATTCACCAGAAATACACTTGGCACTCTAGGTGGTGCCGGGAGTGTTCCGGAATTTTTTGGCAGTTGGTGAGTTAAAGCACATGCTGCATCCTGTTGATCAGCCTCGGGGCCTGCTTGTGGCTCTTTTAGGGTTGATTTACACCACTGTTGCACTGCCGCTGTTCTGGGAGCCAACTCATGTTGCAGAGCGGCAGTAAATCTGACGCTGTGTTGGAAAAATTCATGGCGGACACGCGACATGATAATCATAGTCTCCAAGTGCCGGAGCGCGAGAGAGAGAGAGAGAAGCTGCCATCCATCTCGAGCCAGGCAGGAAGAGGGGGTGTTAAGACAACAAGCAGTAAACCTGTCATCCACAAAGCATTATTCAGAGAGGAAGGTTGCACTTGCTAACATATAGCACCAACGCCACAGCAGACACCTACACCAAAACCAACGTTTTTAACCAGAGGACTGCACTGACATGCCAATGTTGTGGCGAGTGTTGTTTAATTGGCTGTACGTGCGACCGTGCCCGTGTAAGAAGTGAACGGAATCATTCCTAATAACAGCGATGGAAGAGGGTAGGCCTCTGTCATCACTCAGTGAGAGTGGATGTGACAGTTCGCAGCCTGAGGGGAGGTTTGTGGGCCCAGCTGGACGATACCAAGACGCCAGCCAGTCAACTTCAATCAGCGCCCAAAACAAGACAGGACCGGGCACTGCAGCAGGCAATCAATACATAATGTGATTTGGGTAATTTTGTGGAAGTCATGAGGCAATTGGAAAGGAATAAAAAAAAAAAACGTCTCGCTTCACTGGCTGACTGGATGCACTCAATAACACAGAGAGGCAGTCAGGGATACATGGTGTCCAGATAAATAGACAGAAAACACCCTGCAAAACACTTTTGTACAGTCACCAAGCACTTTATTAAGAACACTATACTAATATTGGGTAGGGCCTCCCTTTGCTCTCAAAACAGCCTCAATTAGTTCCCAACCATCCAAATCTGCTCTTACCCAGGTGTGCTGAATGATAAATCCCACTTGATCGTACATTGAAGCCACGTGGCCGATTGTTTGTTATTAGCATAGGTAACACCCCCTAAACACTAAGGGCAGGTGTGGTGCCGTGTGCAAATACTCTGGCACATTCCGAAGAATTGGAGATGCCACCAAAAAAAGTCTAGAAGAAGAAGAAGAAGAACTTCAGCAGCAGTGAAATCGACGTACTGTTAAATAAACTTAAACAAAGTAAACGTGATTTTCCAGAGCGTCATTACAGGAAAATCAAAAATCCAGCAACGGCACAACATTTGTGATGCTGTAAATGCCGTGTCAGCAGAGGGATGCACAGCAACTGAAATTAAAAGAAAATGGTTTGCATCATAATTTTTATGAATTTAATTTAATAATTTTTTAATGGTTTGCATAAATGGCCAAAGCATAAACTAAATTTGATTATATGATGTTAATGCGTTTTTTTTTATGTTCCTCAAATTTAAAACGTATGCTTCCTTGCGTTGGACAAACAATTTGTGGACTGTGAAATAAGAAAAAAGCATCTCGTTCTTGGTAAGAGTGCTCTCGACCACTCGTAAAATGTTCTCTTACCTAAGAGAAGAGCAAAAATAAGGAAACATTGGTGAATCCCAGAAATCAACGGGTACTAACAAATTAACAACAAATTGTGACTACGAGCAAAAATAAGAGGAGATTTGTTCGTATACCGCTTCCTGCGTGAGGCCCAATGTTTGTCAGATGTTTTCACGTGTCATAAGTTGGTTTTATAGAGATTAATCCACATCCCACTCGATGGACTCATCTCGACATAAAATCCCCTTTGAGGTCTGAACATCAGACAAACTATGATTTAGGAGTGGACTAATAGATGCTAGTCCTAAAAAAAACACAAAAAAAACAGACATTGCACTTTGCTCTGATGGCTTTGTCTTCTACTCATTGCATTGTAAGGTGCGGCCTGGAATTCTCAGCCACGTATTCTGGGGGCTTTGTGTGTTTGTGTATTGTGTGTGGGGAAAATGAAGAGGTATTATGAAAGCATGTCCATTAATAGGCGCAGTAGTCAGGTGGTGTGGTAAGGAATGGAATGTCAAGTTCAAAGTTCAAAAGCCTGACTATTTATGTGAGCAGAGTTAAGTCATCATCACCAGGTCTGAGGGGAAGACGGAAACGCCCACTCAGCACAATGTAGGAAAGGAGGAAAAGTGAAAAAGGCAAGCCAAGCACCGGCACAATGGAAAAGGCCGGACCTGTTGTTCTTCGTCATTAAAGCTTGGCATTCACAGTGCTTGGCAGGTGTCTCCTCTCCTCTCCCCGAGAGCGACCAAATAACAAGACACAGCAAACGGCCTGGAGTTACAGCCAGCACTCATGACACAACGTTACGTTACGTTAAAGCCTGCCATAGGAAAACCATGAGAGTGACACATTTGCTTTGAAGGGACACAAGAAAGCATAAATCCACCCTATTAATATTGACAGTTAGTATTGACAAGGCTCGGCCAAGGTGGCTGCTGAGAGGTTTGGCATTTCTCTAAAGAGCCGTTTATGAACATATTCTCCCCTGAGAAGAATCTGTCTTCTCTGAGGATTGTGATGTTTGCTGTGTCGCTGATCTCAGACTGGGAGAATCTGACACTAACAAAGTGGTGCAAGCTGATTTGTGGTAAGGCATGGTTTATCATATGCAAAACATGGAGGAAGTCTCCTCATGTGGCAGACGAAAGAAGGACACGCTACATTTTGGTAGAAAAGCAACATGGAGGTAAACTCTCGAATTGAAACTACCAGCTCTCAGACTCAGCAGAAAACTTTTTCCGAATCCATTAAAAGACTTGTGCTATCTATTCTCCTTTCCGAGAGTAGAAAACACCAAATCCATCCTTCAGGTTTCGGATAGACTTTGCTTTGACGGGTTTAGGCAACTCAAAGAGTTTCAGTGGGATGGACTTCAGAGGGCCAGTCCATCAAATAAAGCCCATCGAGACGTGATGAGATGTTGTTCTAATTAAAAGGAGAGGAAGCCAGCCGGTGCCTTGTTATGCAACGTCCGCTTTACATACGCCTTATTGCAGCATTTGGCCAAGGATGCATATTTAACAGCTTTCATATGACCATAATTCAATGTAATCAGATGTTTATTTCTGCCTGAATTATTAATTGGCATAAGGAAATTACCATCTGCCTGATAAGAAAATAAAGCACACAGGGGCCATATGCTTTTCTGTGGGGCTTCTTGAATGTTAAATTACATTACCAGAACAAATTAGCCCTTGAATTCACATTTGTAATCAGCACAAGCTTCAATGGCTACTGTAATCCTTAACTCGGGCTCAGAAAAACATTCTCTCTACCAGTGCATTCTTCACATCACCATGTAGCTTCCTTATTCAGAAACCCTAACCTTGTGAAACATTCAAATACAGACATTAAAACATTTCAAGATCAGTAAACAGTCATGGACTCAATGAGCACCAGTGATGAGTTTTCCCTTTAATCACCTTTATACCAACATCTCCCTCAGAAAAGAAAGTGGGAAATGAAAGTAAACAAACGAGCAGAGGAAATGAGAGAGGAGGAGGCTGTTTAGGTACGTGTATATTTAAGACTACCATAGATAAACATCACTTTAATCAATGTCAGCATTGTACACAGGGGAGTTTTCCCTCTGACAACAGCTCCAGTGTGTTGCCTTATTTAAACCAGTGGGGCTGGTCTTGGCCTTCATATACAGGCAGAGCCTGCTGCCTGGGCCAGGGGCTGTGCGTGGGGGGGGTTGGGGCCAGCAAGACCTGGCAGGTCAGTTGAGGCAGAGGCAGAGGAGATGGCACCACTACGACCTCCACTGAGCTGGGCCTCGGATATCTGCCAGTGGGCGTCATCTGCCATGGCTCACATGACACTCACGGCAGATGAGACGCTGTCCTAGAGGCAGGAGACTGTCCCATCACAGCCAACGTCATTCTAATATCGTGTGAGAAAATGTTGGGAAATCACCCAGCGCGTAAGTAAAGCCTCCTGAACAGTGAGGAGCCAGCTTTGTAAAACATTAGACCGAGGACCGAGGCTTTCGGGCGGACGATGTTCTTGATGTGTTTTCCACACCACTCGATTGGCTCCGGTTTCCGGTCTGTTTTTTGAGCTTCAGGCTGTATGGAGTTCTACCAAACAGGGCTCATAGTCCACATTGAAATCCAATGCAGGTGTTTGTGTCTGGCCTGGGCAAGAACCATCATAACAGCCAGGATAAGCCATGTAGCAGCTGGACCAGAAGGAGAGGGAAAATGTGATCATTGAACAAACGTGCTAATCCCATTGGCTGCATGGAAGTGTGGATGGCCATTCCCTCATAGTGAAAGTACTCCAGCAGAACTGCATTCTGGCCCTCTTCTCCTCTCCTCCTCTCCTCCTCTCTCCCTCCCCTTCCTCCTCATCCACCCCCCCCTCTCCTCTCCTCTTCTCCCTCCCTCCTCATCCACCTCCCCCCCTCTCCTCTCCTCTCCTCTTCTCCCTCCCCTTCCTCCTCATCCACCTCCTCTCCTCTCCCTCCTCATCCACACCCCCCCCTCCCTTCTCCTCTTCTCTCCTCTCCTCCCACCTCATCCACCTCCCACCTCCTCCACCTCCCCTCCTCCCCTCCAGGACAGTGAAACAGGAGCCTGGAGAAAGGACCTGCTCAAGCCCTCAGAGCAGGCAGACACACATGCCAACTGGGAGGGGAACTGAGGGAGTGTGACTGGGACACTCACTGCTCCAACGCCAACCAATCCAACCAGTCTCAGACAATAGAGGTCTGCATCAGATCAGAAGGCTGGCGTCTGGTTCATGCCAGGTGAACAGCCAGTTGTTCAAATGTCTCGCATACTATTTCCATGAATTACCTTGATGGGCTGGATACATTCTTGAGACCGCTACGTACGATACGTAACATCTTTAAGGACCGCCATAGGGTAGCTATGAACTCAAAACTATTCTGTACTTCGATATATTCAATAGATTCTAACAGGAGGACAGGTGGGAAAGCAATCGTGACCTCGAACAGAGCACTTTCATGGAGGGTTGTTAGTGTGTACTCTTGAAGGAACACTGAAGGAAGATCAAAGAAGAGATCAAAGAAGAGCTTCACTTAATGGGTAATAATAAATGAAACAACAACGAGACAACCTGTACCTGTACCTGTACCTGTACCTGTACCTGTACCTGGCTAGAAGCGGAACAAGAAGGCCAATGTACTGTTTACTCTGCTGTAGTCTTTCTTCAGGAGAACGGAGAGGAGAACAACAACAAACAGCAAAGTTCACCTCACGCCTCATTATAAATTAACTGGTGTTTGGAAGTCCAAAGCTAGGATCAATTTCCCTGAGGCGCCTTCTTACTCTTAACGTCCTCCATTACATCTTACAGGTGCAAGGAAATTCAACACCTGAAACAAACACGATGAAATATTTATTTAATCTTCAAAGTGTGTTTTTCTCTCCCTTAAAGCCTGAACAAACTGTACTGACAAACAATGCAGCGTGAATCCATCTGACCTCAAAACAGTAAACAGATCCAACGCATCCCGAAGCGGAGAGAGATCTGCTTTTGGAACACCCAGAGAAACCAACACCCAGAGAAACCAACACTCTGTGAAACCAACATGTGTTTGCTCTGCTCTGCTCCAGCTCTCTTCCAACGCTGCAACGTTATTAAACCCTTCCGGAGATCAACACTTGTTGAAAACACATCCCTGTCTTATGAGAATGTCATAGTGAAACCACAGCACAAAGGGTCTATTGAGCGAGACTGCTATTCCAGCCTAGCGTGGTTTAGCTTCTGAAACTGACACTGGGGGGGTGGGGGTGGGGGGGGTCTCCCTGCCCAGCCTGTGGCCGTTTGGATGGACTTACGGAACATGGTGTTGAACTGCTGGGGGTTAAGGTTCCACTTCCCCCACGGGGTCTTGTGTCCCTTGGACTGGGCGTAGTGGGCGTGGTTGAACTCCGGCTCGGTCCCGAAGGAGTCCAACACCCGCAACATACACCTGCAACACACACACACGACCAGCTTTAAACAGGCACCCAATACACACAGCAAAGCAGTGACTCATAAGCGTTCAGTATACTCGATTGCAACATAACACACCTGAAGCACGTTTGAGAGTGAGCAGAGCTCTGAGAGCGTGCTTCACAGAAGGAGATGTCGATATACTGGGACACAAAGGTTACACTGTGTGACTAATCAGAGGACATGATGCCATTATGTCATATGGCAGAGTAATGACACATTCATGTCATATGGCAGAGTAATGACACATTCATGTCATATGGCAGAGTAATGACACATTATGTCATATGGCAGAGTAATGACACATTATGTCATATGGCAGAGTAATGACACATTATGTCATATGGCAGAGTAATGACACATTATGTCATATGGCAGAGTAATGACACATTATGTCATATGGCAGAGTAATTCTTCTCTCTTTCTTACCTTCACTAGATATTTATAGCTTATTTTCTTCTCGATTACGATTACACACGTTTTAAAGCTACTGTTCTCCACCGTCACGTTCCTGTTTTATTCGATTGGTGTGAGACCTCTCCTGCGATCGGTGTCCAGCGTGTGGAGGTGTAATAATGACCATTAACTCATTCAGTGCAGAGGGTGAATAAAGCCGCCCAATTGGTCAACACTCCACAGTGCCAAGGGTATCCACCATGAATGCATAAATTACCATGCTTCATTTTGTAGCCAATCGAAGTGTTGTTGCTGGGTAAACACCGCATAGAACACTTGGAACACTCTAGGTGGTGAGTGTTCCGGAACTCTTTGTCAGTTGGTGAGTTAATCAAAGTGTGGAGGATCCAGGGGTAAACACGGGGCCGCAGGGGCGCCCCACAGCCCAGGCAGGGCCGCCGCTGACTGGCCAGGCAGCTGTTCTGCAGATGGCTGCTGCTTGGTTTGGAGGGGCTTTCAGAAGCACAAAAGGAAATAAAAAAGCAGGGAATGGATTCATGATGAGGAAACTTAAGACCAGAGGGACAAGGCCTGGAAATCTCTTTGTTTTTCAGACCCTTGAGTATCATCAGCCCCGACACAACATTCTTAGGAGATGAGAAAGAGAGAGACACCCGGGGGGGGGGGGGGATCTTTATAATGGAGTGTTATAGAGTCAGTGGTTATAAATCAAACAGGGTTCAGATCAGTGTTGACGTTGAGACCAAGCTTAGAGGGATATGGAATAATCTCCTTTAACAATGCCAGTCATTTGTTATGGATCATTTCCACACATGATTGCCAATTAGACACACTGACGCCCGCTGATTTAGTGTTGCTATAATGACTGACACAATCACAGATTCTCTGCAAAACCATAACCCTAAGACAGAGAGAGAGAGAGAGAAAGAGAGAGAGAGACAGAGAGAGACAGAGAGAGAGAGAGACGGAGAGAGAGAGAGAGACAGAGAGAGAGACAGAGAGAGAGACAGTGAGAGAGAGAGAGAGAGAGAGAGTGAGAGAGAGAGAGACAGTGAGAGTGAGACAGAAAGAGAGAGAGAGAGAGAGAGACAGAGAGAGAGAGACAGAAAGAGAGAGAGAGAGAGAGAGAGAGAGAGAGAGAGAGACAGAGAGAGTGAGACAGTGAGAGAGAGAGAGAGAGACAGAGAGAGAATGTGAGAGTGAGACAGAGAGAGAGAGACAGAAAGAGAGTGAAAGAGAGAGTGAGACAGAGAGTGAGACAGAGAGAGTGAGACAGAGAGAGTGAGAGAGAGAGAGAGACAGAGAGAGAGAGACAGAGAGAGTGAGACAGAGAGAGTGAGACAGAGAGAGTGAGACAGAGAGAGTGAGAGAGACAGAGAGAGTGAGACAGAGAGAGACAGAGAGAGTGAGACAGAGAGAGAGAGACAGAGAGAGAGAGAATGTGAGGGATGAAGAGTGACAGGGGAGGTGGAGACACTCATTATTTCTAAAGCCACACGGCTGTCTGCTGATAACTCTGATTCTCCCTCCAGTTTTTCCCCACTGCCTCGAAACATCACTGTCACACCGGCTTTACCCAGCTAACATTAGCCACGCTGTCTCAAATTAAGTTATTCGCACGCTGCAATAAATTGAGAGAATGAAATGAATGGAGGCTGCTGCAAAAAGGAGGTTAGGGCGATGACAAATGCATTAATCAGAGAGAGAACCAGGAATATGTCTAACTACAAGTCTCAAAACAAGATATGCCAGTGTGCTCTGTTTGTTTATTAGCATTTGGGTACGATACACAAACAATTAGAGGGTGACAGCTCAGATGGAAACAGGCGTTGGGAGGCTGGAAGGCGTTTTCCCTCAGTGACAAATGAAGTTCAGGACAGACCAGGGCAGTTTCACAAAGGGACCGTGTTATTCTACGGGCGCTGAAGCGAGAAATGGAATTCATCCCTTACAGGATGCAGGAAGGTGAAAGATACTTAGGAGGGAGGGAGGGAGGGAGGGGGGGGGGGGGAGAGAGAGAGGGGGGGGGGGAGAGGGGGAGAGAGAGGGGGGAGGTGGGAGAGAGAGAGAGAGAGAGAGAGAGGGGGGGGGAGGTGGGAGAGGGAGAGAGAGAGAGAGAGGGGGTGGGAGGTGGGAGAGGGAGAGAGAGAGAGGGGGGGGAGGTGGGAGAGAGAGAGAGGGGGGGGAGGTGGGAGGGGGAGGGAGAGAGAGAGGGGGGGGAGGTGGGAGAGGGAGAGAGGGGGGGGGGAGGTGGGAGAGAGAGAGAGAGAGAGAGGGGGGGGAGGTGGGAGAGAGAGAGAGAGAGGGGGGGGGAGGTGGGAGAGGGAGAGAGAGAGAGAGAGGGGGGGGGGGGGAGGTGGGAGAGAGAGAGAGAGAGGGGGGGGGGAGGTGGGAGAGGGAGAGAGAGAGAGAGGGGGGGGTGGGGTGGGAGAGAACAGCAGATACAAATCTTCACATGGCGACAGCAAAAGATAAAAGGACAAAGAGGCATGAATGCTTTTCTTCTGACAAAACCGCCACGAGCTTTGACAATTGATAACATTTTTAAAAAAAAAGAAAAAAAAGAATACAAAAAAAAAGTTAATGTCTTCACTTCAGATAACAATGACTGCACTCAAGACCACGCCAGATGGATCCGGCATTACCGCGCCGCCTGCCGCAAAAAGGTTGAGTCAATTTCCTCTGAGAAAAAAAGGAACAGGATGCACTCTAAACCTGCAACCCGACACAGAAAAGGAAAGTCGCAATTAGCAGCCCTGAGATATTGTTCTGGCGAGGCTGGGGGCCTTTCACCACAGAAAGCCGACCACCAACGGCTGCTTCCTAGCATACCTCAAAAGGTACATTCCAGAAGATGACTGTGCAATCAGAAAGGATAGAAAAACGTGGCGACATGACGCCAGGGACAGGGACAGACGAAACAAACTGGTATCCCTAAAAACGAACAGTCAAGAAAACTTTTGAGGGAGTGAACTTCAAATGTGCACAGACGTCAAAGTGTTTTTCTGAGAACAGTTTGAGGACAGTCAACCACCACATCCTGCTGTGGTTTCACAGCTCATCATAGGCCAGGTCACTTACTGGTAGTGGACCCAGGAGGGACCTAGGGTCTTCTTGAACTGGGTCAGGCCCACGATGTCGATGTAGATGAGCTCCACCACCTTGTCCCCCTGGGTGGGACAGCTGGACTTGTTCCCCATCACCCTCCTCATGATCCTGGACAGACAGGGGACAGGAGAGGGGTTAGGACCCACAGAGCATGTGGCAATACAGGTAGTCCTTATTGTGTTTCTATGAGTGTAGCCCTACAGTACTGTAGGAAGGGGTTTGAGAAGGCAACATACCAATCTACTGGAACTACTCTTGAGTTATTGATGCTACAAAACTGTCCTTTTTTCGACTATGTTGTGTTTGTTAAACCATGGAAACCTTGAGGCCGTGGTTAGGTTTCGTGAGAAGCCCAGGATGACATGATGACACCAGACACCAGTGAGGGGAATACAAACAGTCAGAGTGAAAGTATCAGTGAGATCAGTCAGCGAGACAGAGGGGTCGCCTGGGAGCCGCCCACATGTCGCAACCGGGCCCCAAACGAAGAGGACGGAAGGGAGGAAGTGAACAAACAGCACGACAAAGGGGTGGAAGCTCTGACTGTTGTTGACAGACAGTAAAATGCACTTAGGCAAATGGGAGTGGAGCAAAACGAGTGGCTCACCTAACGAAGCAGGACAGATGGAGGGCTCGTCACAGTCAACAAGAGAGACTTTACGTGGCGACTCACCACAGCTCTCTCACGCGTTAGCGTAGCGTTTCGTTTAGAAACACTCTTTCTCGTGACCTACAGTACCAGTCAAAAGTTTGGACACACCTTCTCATTCAATGGTTTTTCTTTATTATTTAAAAAAATAATAATAATCTACATTGTAGATTAATATTGAAGACATCAAAACTATGAAGGAACACATATGGAATTATGTAGTAAACAAAAAAGTCTTAAACAAACCAGGATGTGTTTTATATTTTAGATTCTTCAAAGTAGCCACCTTTTGCTTTGATGACAGCTTTGCACACTCTTGGCAAGTTTGTGTCCAAACTTCTGACTGGTGCTAGTTTTGATGTCTTCAATATTAATCTACAATGTAGAAAATAATAATAATAAAAAAAAAACTAAAAAAAACCATTGAATGAGAAGGTGTGTCCAAACCTTTGACTGGTACTGTATATATATTGCTCCACTCATAAAAACAAAAAACCGTTGGACTACTTACTCTTTGAGTTCGGCCAGCGAAGCAGAGATGCGCACGTCATGGCCCAGCAGGTACAGGGTGGTGATGAGGTCACTCCACTGCACCAGCTCCCCCAGAGGCCCCCCGCTGAAGGCGTTCTCCGCTATCTTAAAACCCGACTCCTTAGTCAGCAGGCCCAGGTGCACCAGGATCTGAGGGAGGGGGAGGGGGAGGGGGAGGGGGGGAGGGGGAGGTAGGGTGAGTTTCAGTTCAGTTAATGCAAAACAACAACAACAACAACAAACTAATTTCTCTCTGTATGCCGGTGAAGTGGAGACAGCCATGTCAGTGGAGACAGCCTGCAAAACAATGGAGATATTTGACTGCCAAATATACTCCAACCATAATCAAATTAGTTTGTTTTCCCCATCATCCCAGAAACAGACAGTATGTAAAACTGTGGAATGTTTATTTTTTTTATGATATATATATATATACACACACACAAAAAAAACAACAATGTGACTGGTCACTGTTACTGTTTCCATGTTACTTGTAACAACACACGTCTTGAATATCAAATATGTTATCACGTTGAACAATCTAGCTAACATAGGATACTGTAAATACAGCTATGTCTGCTCTCTTTACAAGCTTGCTATGTTCGCCTCCAGATTCGTTCGTTGTCATGGTGTTCTTTGATTGTGATGCGACCACTGCCAGCTAATCAAGTCAAATCTCCATTCCGGGAATTCCACGCAGCATAGAATGTGTGTGAAAGACACACTACTGTATGGACGACTGCATCAGCTGTGTCACTGCCGCCAGGACCAACGCAGTGTCTTCACAGGGGAAAGGACAAAAGAACACAGTGTACCGCAGAAGGGAACACAATGCTTTTGCCTGCCATGGACGACCTGACAGACTTATGGTAGAGAGCTGTCGGCCGCCCACAGTTGCCATGGCGCATTGTTCAGGGATTAACAGGCCGAGAGGATTAGTACTGGAGGTGAAGGCCAACCCTCAGCTTCCATGGCCTACACGAGGCTCCATGCTTTGGGTCACACAGCCGCGCTCCTTGGTTGCTGCTCGGGGATCTCTGCTCTCCGGGCGGGTGGCAGGTAGCAGGAGCGTGAGGAGGAGACATTAACTCGAGGGAACACAGCTCTCGCAATACGCCCCTGCTCCGAGCCTGAGCAGGTGGAGGTGAATTATTCACATCATCTTCAGGACTGCTGGGATCCGCAACCTGCATTATTAATCACGGGAGCCAGGCAGCGACCCGGGACACAATGGAGTTTCCTTGTTGGGCTTTTCTCACTTCGCCAGGGTGTTTCATTAGGAGACGAGTCCATTATCTTGTCCCCATGTTGACAACCACTGCGCCGGGAACACCTATTTACAGTTGAATGAGCTTGCCTGGTGGACACCCTGAAGAAATCGCGCCTTGCCTGACCTCAAGTGCCTTCGGAAAGTATTCAGACCCCTTCACTTTTTCCACATTTTGTTGTGTTATAGACTCAATTTAAAATGGATTCAATTAAAGGAATTTCCCATGAGTCCACACACACACACACAGTGTTGCTGCCATGTGATTGGCTGATTAGATATTTGCGTTACCGAGCAGTTGAACAGGTGTACCTAATAAAGTGGCCGGTGAATGTATATATGTGTGTGTGTGCGCGTGTGTATATATATATATATATATATCTGTGTGTGTGTGTGTGTGTATATATATGTGTGTGTGTGTGTGTGTATATATATGTGTGTGTGTGTGTGTGTGTGTATATATATATATATATATATATATATATATATATATGTGTGTGTGTGTGTGTGTGTGCCAGAGCTCCTCCTACCTTCTTCCTCTTGCGCTTGGCGAGGTTCTGCTTGGCTGCCAGGGAGCGGATGGCGCTGACCCAGGGCTCGGCCATACGCTTGATCCGAAGCATCATCCAGCGGAACTCCTCTCGTCTGGACATGACGCGGTACAGCTCGTCAAAACTGGTCCGGATCTCCGTCTGAGGGCGACACACCACAGACCACTCCCAAATCAAATCACACCGCGTTGCGTTGGTCACGTACATGGCACGCAGCTGTAAACTATGTAGTGATATGCTTTGGGATTTTGCTCCTCAATCAACTACAGTCAACAATCAACAATAGAATATAATATAGTAATAATAAACCAGTGACAGTAGTAGTGCATAAGGGTGTAGTGTAAGTAGCAGCAGTAATGACTGCAATAATAACAATAGTAATACAGTGTCAGGTGTATGCAGCAGTTCACAGGATCAAGGACTTCCTCAATGCTACACATACAGCTACAGTCTGCATGCCTTTGGAAAGTATTTTTTCTCCAGTCTAAATAGAGAAAATGACTGCTGTGTCTACAGCAGAGGATTGACGTTCATATTCAAACCCTTTGAAATGTCCGGTGGAGGATCAATAGTGTCAAGAGGATTCTCATCGGCACAAACAACTTGCAAAGGACTCTTTGTATTACAAGGAAATATGGCCCCTCATTGAACGCTCGAGTGTGTGCAGAGACATTTTTCAGCTTTCTCGCGGGCCGACGCTAAAGGAACGGCTTTATTCAGCCTCCCCGGGCGTGAACGCAGCCCAGCTGCCGCTAACAGCTGCTAGCGCGGGGAGACGCAGTGGTCGGGCGGCACATTACCATCCCTCATCAGGACAGGAAATCACTGGGACAACTCGCTGGGCTGCTGGGCAAAATTAAAATCACAAACCCCATCAACGGGTTTCTCAAAAAGACAAAAGCTCACTCACGGTGACATATTATCCAGAGGGGGGGAGGGTGTGTGTGTGTGTGTGTGTGTGTGTGGGGGGGGGGGGCGAAGAGTATTCAATTTGGTCCTGTATTGCATTATCCATAAACAGGGAGATGCAGCTTGGTACTCCAAACCAATAAAGCAGAGGCGCTGTGCGGGTTCCCAGGCCCAGACAGCCCGGTAGCAGAGTTGACTGAGTGCCCGTTGGCATGGAGACAGACTGGATATCATTGCATCTCTGCCTCTCTTAGTAAATGGCTGCTTTAACAGAATCATTGGACCACACACACAACACACACACAGACACACAGACACACAGACACACACACACACCGATCTGGGCAGGGGAGCCCTGTCTGGAGAGATGGTCTGGTGGTACTGTACTTCTGCAAAGTGCCATATTATCAAACCATTATTTAATGGCCCCAATGAGACTTGGCATTTGCTTCATGGGAGATTCCCCCCCCAGAGGGTTGATAGAGAGAGAAAGGCCTGGCAGGTCTGGTTCGGTGAGCACTGCCTGTCACGGGAGAAAGAGAAAGGGAGAGAGAGACAGAGAGAGAGAGGGTGGGTGGGTGAGAGAGAGAGAGAGAGAGAGAGAGAGAGAAAGAAGGTGGGTGGGAGAGAGAGAGAGAGAGAGAGAAAGAGAGGAGGAGGAGGAGGAGGAGGAGGGTACCACCAGACTGTTGGGCTCAGCAGGGTGCGGTGGAGGCGCTGTCTGCAACACTCACCTGGCTCCTCCTGTCTGCCTCCTCGTTCATGTTCTTGGTTCTCCAGGGCAGACGCGGGCACCAGTTCTCCACCTAGTGACACAAAACAGGTCCAAAGACACAAAATGGCCGTCAGAAACCCCGGAGAGGAGAATGTGGGAGAGCGTTTGTGACCTGCTTGATGTGGGAGAGAGAGAGAGACCGGAGAGAGAGAGAGAAAGAGAGAGAGAGAGAGGGAGGGAGAGAGAGAGAGAGAGGGAGGGAGAGAGAGAGAGAGAGAGAGAGACCAGAGAGAGAGAGAAAGAAAGAGAGAGAGGAGAAGGGACGGGTGGAGGCGGTGTGGTGAAGAGATGGAGGCGACGATCCCGTCGTTAGGAGGGTAATTGTTTCAGTGTGAAAACAGATGTCATGGTGACGGAGGCTTGCTCTCTTTGTTCTCACATCCGAGGTTCAGGGGGCGCGCGCGTTTGAAGTGCCGCCTAGCCTGGCCAAGCCTGTCGCACAGACACAGACACAGACACAGACACAAGGCTCTCTAGACCAGGCCAGACCAGAGACCCACCCTTCTCTGAGTACCTCATCAGTTAAGGCCAAATCGTCTTCACTCACTCACTCCCCCTCCCTCCCTCCCTCCCTCCCTCCCCGACTGGGCCAGCGAGCCAACCTGTGGAGTGTACAAATGGTCCCCAAGATGGCGTCCCCAATTATCAGTGACAGGCTGGTAGCCGGGACCATTCGTCCTGGCTGTCCTCCCTCCCTCCCTCCCTCCCTCCCTCCCTCCCTGGGCCGGGGCCATGGCAGATTAATCTGGAAGCCTTGCGCTCTGGCATTTGAGCCCTGACCTTGTTATAATGGGCATTAATCACCGTGTGTTTGTTTTTCTGACCTGCCTTTCCCACAAGGTTAATGGAATGATCGACAAGTGCAAATTATACATAGCCTCGAGTGTGTGTGTGTGTGTGTGTGTGTGTGTGCGGGTGCGCGTATGCGTGTGCTCGTACGTGATGATGGACAAGTACAAATTATACATAGCCTCGAGTGTGTGTGTATGTGTATGTGCGTATGTGTGTATGTGTGTGTGTGTGTGTATGCACGCGTGTGTGTGCTCGTATGTGTGTATGCGCGTGTGTGTGCTCGTATGTGTATGCGTGTGCGCGCGTGTGTGTGTGCGTGCGTTCGTCAGGAGAGAAAGCCAGCAACAATGGGAGAGAGAGAGAGAGAAACACAAGACAGAACAAGGCTGGTTCTGTATTGAAATGCATGCGTATCACCATGGTGACAGCTGTTCACGTGACAACAGAGTGGGGTGCAACGGGTGGGAGAGAGAGCTGCTTCGCTCTGAAGGGGCTCTCAGTCTCTCAGCCTCTCCTCATGGATTTTGAGCATGCCCTTTCAAGAGTCCTTATTTATACACTAAGAAGGAGACAGCACTGCCCCAACCTTCCTTTTACTCCTCCTTTACCACTGAAGGGATGCCAAGGAAGGAGGAGGGGGGGGGGGGGGGGGGGGGCAGAATTTTGAAAGGGGGGAGAAACTCTGCCCCCCCCCCCCCCCCTTCCTTGAGGTCCCTTCCCCTTCACCACTGCTCTCAACTGACACAAAATGCACCGCGTCTTGTTATCCGACCGGTACGAACTAGAACGCTTTGCTTCGTTGAGGCAGAGAACAACACGCGTTCAAAGAATCAAGGACTCCTCAAATTCTGCTTCGTTAAGCAATCGTATTTTCCCCGTTCATCGCCATGGGGGGGACAAATCTGTTTCATGTGCGCGGAGATTCAAATTAAAAATGACATACACGCGTTAACGGTCGCATGTGCATGCACACGCCCCCCGGGTAATGACAGCCTTACAACCCATGCTTACATACCAAGCCTCATCAATAATTACACAGCATTTGATTTACAATCTGCATCTGTGGTTGGATGCAGTCATTGACATTCCTTCAGTGTTTACACGACCATTTATTACTGCACTAATAGATAGTTGTGTCGTCAAGGGCATGCAGGGAATGCAGGGGATGCAGTGAATGCGTAAGGAGCAGGCGTACCACATCCCCAGGCGACGTAAACACTGGACGAATGTCAATGAGTGCCTCCAACCACACTGCAGCCCCCCCCCCCCCTCCCCCCTCTCCCCGCGAGCCCTACACCAGCCTATACTCACCTCACTGCCCCCCCCCCCCCCCGTGATGGATTGAACCACACTGCAGCCCCCCCCCCCCCCCCCCCGTGAGTGGAACAAACCACGCTGCAGCTCCCCCCCGTCCCCCCCCCCCCCGTGAGTGGATTAATCCACACTGCAGCTCCCCCCTGCGGCCCCCCCCCCTGTGAGTGGATTAATCCACACTGCAGCTCCCCCCTGCGGCCCCCCCCCCCCCGATACTCACCTCACTGAGGTAGATGAAGTAGGAGCAGGTGGATCCGTCCACGCCGTAGTTAGTGTAGCAGGAGTCTGACCGCCACATGTCCTTCATCCACTGAGGAAGAGGAGGAGAGGAGACTCAGAACATATCCCCAGATCACAGTGCAGCCATCCACACAGAGAAAAGACCCAGCTGCGATGAGAGCAGAAATGTGCCCCCGGACCGTGTCATGGGTCATGTTCCACAGTTAAAGCCAGTCTGATTGAGCAGACGCATGAATCCATGTGTGAAATGTGAATTGTGCAGGTATCAAACCCGTAACCTGGGTAGTACCGTACCAGTGCCTTGCTCTGACCAAATGAGCCATCTGAGACAGGGTGTGTTTGGTTCGATGAGATGTTGAAGAATGAACTTCGAAACAACTGTGTTCCTACAATGCTCAGAGACAGAGAGCGGCAGGGCGATCTGTTAAAGCCATGCAGAGGAGCAGAGGAGTTATGAGGTTATAATAATAATTATTATTATTATTATTATTATTATTATTATTATTAGTAGTAGTAGTAGTAGTAGTAGTAGTAGTATTATTAATATTATTATTAAAAGTAATTTAGATTATTAGGTTATGATTCGGCGAGGCGGCTACGGGGGAGACGTGAGGCCATCGCTGAAGTCTAAGGAAATAATGGTGTTCAACTCCCACATGGACAATAGCGTCTTTCCATAGATCAGGGATGCAATCTGGTTAGGGGTGGAAAAGGTGAGAAATGTGTGAGCTGGGGAAACACAGTCCTGCTAGGGGGGTTCAGGGGGGTTCGGGGGCATGCCCCCCCCGTAAAGAAAGATTTTTGAAAAGGTGTACAAGTGTTCCTAATACAGTGCTTTGTGAGTGTATATACAGTATATATATATAATTTATTTTTTTAATAAGCTTTTAAATGCTAATTTCTGGTGACTCTTAGGATTTGGGTACAGAAAGTTGTTACCCTAGAATCCCATCGGATCTGCACGAATCACGTAGGTGGCCTATTTTGGATTACGGCAAATTTTGCCAAAAGGTGACTAGTTTGCATCCCTGACAGATGCTACATCTTCATCAGGTTGTTTTGTGGGGCTTGGGGAGCCACTCCATCCTGGGCCGGTGTAGATTTAGACTGCCTTAAGCAACTCAATCCACCATGACTAACAAGTCCCCTGGGCGGTAACGCAGGCTCAGAGCATCATGTGTATCTACTTGTCTTTAAAGGGTTTAAAAGACTACAAAGCTTGTGAGAAGCTTCTTCAATCTGCCTGTGAATGTGTTAAAGGTGCTGCTCCAGAGACCACGCATAGCGAGTGATGTACTTCTCCTTTGTCTGAGCTAAGAAAAATAATAATTCCCCTGAAAGGAACATCAGATGCCAGAACTCCACGCATTAAAAAGACAATAACTGAAGGACGGTAGAGGTTGCCAGGGGAAACGTTAGCATGTACGGTATTTTACTGTAGCATAATGATGGCTGGCATTTCAAACCAATGCCATGAAAGCGCTGGAAAAATTAAAAGAAACCGACTGAAGTCGACTCTCACTGCGGTCGTTACAGTGAAGCCTAGTCATTAAATTCTGCAGATCCATGGAAACAAAAGTGGCCTTTGATCAAGCTCAATAAAAAAATAAAACTAGCAGGCATCTAAATGCAGTAAAACGATCCCATCAAAAAAGACCAGACAAATGGGACAGAAGAGCTCATCTGCTTTCAGTATGGAGTCTTTCTCTATCATCTGCTGGTCCTGCCTGCCTGCCTGCCTGCCTGCCTGCCTGCCTATGATGACAGCATCAGGCTCAGTGGAGGCTTGGGAGAAGCAGATGGTGAATGTGATATCAGAGTATCTGCTCCAGGCAGCCAGGCACACCCAGTGCTGCAGGGCTGTGATTGCCGCTGGTGTGTGTGTCTCTCACCTTGATCTTGCCCTCGCAGTGAGGGAAGCCATCCAGGGAGGGCAACTCGCACTTCTCTTGGGCACCGTTCAGGAGGTCTGGAGGGGGAGAGAGAGAGAGAGAGGGGTTGAGGGAGAGAAATAGAGAGAGCGAGATCAATAAGGTCAGACAAAAATGGTGCAGGTGTGGAATTCACAAACAAACACAGACAGCATGAAGAGATCAATAGAAGTGCGTGCTCACACACACACACCCACACACACACCCTCTGTTCTCTTCAAATGATAAACACGAGAAAAAAAACCAATTACTTTACAGCGTAATTCCATTTCTCCTCAGGAGAAGGCATTTGGACTAAAGTGACCAGGCCATGGTAAAAGAACATGTGTGCCGTCTGCAGCATGCTCTCTCTCCAGGGCACGGGCAGGGCAGCGTACCATCCATCTGCAACAGATGGGATAACACGCGCGCATCCCAGCCAGCGAGGCCGGGCCGGGAACGCTGCACTGGTCCTCTGCTCCAGTACCTGCTGCAGCAGACGATGCAGGATCAGATGCGCTCATCCACAACAGATCTGCCTAATCCGCTTAACAAGGAGAAATCGCTCACTGCCAGCCTTGCTGACTACTGTACTTTGTTACTCTCGTTCCCACAGGAGCAGTGGGAACTGCTCCAACGAGGAGGAGGAGGAGGAGGAGGAAGAACGGTGGTCGGCGTGAAGGTGGCCCGTTCTAGAGTGACGGAGGTGGTGAGGAGGCACGGGGGGGGGCGACGTTCTTTTTTTAATCACGGAGCTCCCGGATAGGCTGTCAGGTCCACAGTTCCCAATGGCAACCAGAGTGGTCTTCGTGGACTTCTTCTTCATGGGTTAAAGAGATAGCAGGGGAGGAGAGCAGACAGCCAGAGTGATGGTAGTCTTAACGACTCTTCTTGCCTGAGAGGCGAGCCAGCCTGCAGTGTCGGCAGTTTGACGCAGTTTCACAGTCTGAGGGAAACTTTGGAGTGACAGAGGGATATTGCCATTGATCTGTGGTCCGTTGCGGGTGATTGTAGGCATCAATGTAAGCCTCTAAATGTGCGGTTGATAACGTTGAAAAAAAACCGCTACTGAACGGGAGTTCTGCTGTACCACTTCAATCCCAAGACATACATTCTTCAATTAGCTCCAAGAACAAGATGTGTTTGTGTGTGTGCGTGTGTGTATAGTACAGAAACGATTAAAGACGATTAAAGACAGAGCTTTTTTACTATTTGCCACCCACGGGGAGCTTGCCAACAACAACAAGAGATCGACTAACCGTACACAGACAAATGAGACCGCTTCCTTCTGCGCAATGTAGCACAGCGAAACAAAGGGGATTCAAGAAAGAAAACATTTATTACTGTTCCAATAAAGAGAATGTCATGTGATCTCTGCGCAGAGAGATATGATATACCGTCCTCCCACGCCTGGAGTGTGGTGTGTGTCAGTACTGTATTTAAAATTCAGAGCACGCTTTGGCTTAATAACCCTTGATGCTCCTACTCAAAACACCCATGTCATTTTCTAAGACAAACAAAAGATCTCTGTGATGCGTTCATAATCATATGCCACGCTCATACAAAACCTCCCTACCAGGAAGGATACAAATACAGGATACACTCCTCAAATAAGGGAATAGTTGGGTTTAACCCACCAACTGCCAAAGAGTTCTGGAACACTCACCACCTAGAGTGCTACAAGTGTTTTATGTGGTATTTACTGAGCAACAATAATTACAATATACACTCACAGGGCACTTTATTAGGAACACCTGGACACCTTCTCATGGTGGAGGTGGTGTAATGGTGTGGGGAATGTTTTCTTGGCACTTTGGGCCTGTTAAGACCAATCAAATCAATCATCGCTTGAATGCCACATTAAACAATTGAGTATTGTTGCTGACCATGTGCATCCTTGCATGGCCACAATTTACCCATCTTCTAATGGCTACTTCCAGCATGATAATGCACCATGTCACAAAGCAAAAGTCATCTCAAACTGGTTTTCCAACATCTTGTGGAATCAATGGCACGAAGGAATTGAGGCTGTTTTGAGAGCAAAGGGAGGCCCTACCCAGTATTAGTATAGTGTTCCTAATAAAGTGCTCAGTGAGCGTACATGCATTTCTGGTGAATACAGTTTATGCATTTTTGGTGAATAAAGTCACCCTTGGCACTCTAGAATGTTGACAGTTGGGCTGACTTTAACTCATTCAGTGCCGAGCGTGACTAAACAACGAGCCGGGCAAACGGCTACAAATACCATTGCGATGATGCTCAGTGCTGTTTCAGTCGCTGTGTCCAACAAGCCCTTGTAGAGCCCAGGCAGGAGAAGCCCCTGCCGTACCTGGGGCTCCACAGCACTGAAACCTGTACCTGGGGCTGTACCTGTACCTGGGGCTGTACCTGTACCTGGGGCTCCACAGCACTGAAATCCAGTTAGGGTCTCAACAGTCATGAGATGGCCGGCTCAGTCAAAGGAACTCTCGGCTGATTGTTTCCAGGGGCAACAGCAAGGAGCAGGAGAACAATAGACGGATTAGAGGCGGTTCCATCATGATATGGAACGACCCACCCACACCACCCCCCCTCCCTCACCCCACCCCGCCCCCAGCCCCCTCTCCTGGGGTGCTGAAGGCTGAGGTCTCTCTAACACCCAGCAAATTTATCAAGCAGAAAGAGCCACCGCCAAGTCAAAGCTAAATATAGCAGCCCTGTAATCAAATAACACAGCGGTGGTATTTAAAAAAACGAACATACTTCCCATGAGCGCATTTTTAGGACTTCAGACATCCTTGACGAGGTAGTTTCGACAGAGAGAGGTGAAGGAGGCACGGTAACGCTCACAGAACTCTTCAGAGTGTGTTACACACACCCTGCAGGCCCGCACGCACACACACACACTGCATCAGTCTCTCTCTCTCGGACAAGAGTTGTCGTCTTGTCTGCGACCATAACAAAACGGGCCAGAGCGTTGAAATGGCCACTCTGACTGAACTGTAGTTATGACACATCCCGTCCACGTCATGACTGGACATGGAGGTCCTCTATGCTTCATCAGAGCCCGCATCTCTGACTCCATCTCACTCACACACACACACACACACACACACACACACAAAATGGTGGAGGAAACAGTGACATCATGCTAGACCATCCTTGTGACACGTGATCATGTGATCATGTGTGGTGATGAGCACGGTGCCAAACCACACCTTTGCCTGACAGGTACAGTACGAGTCAAAGGTTTGGACACACCTTCTCATTCAATGGTTTTTCTTTATTTTTAAATTATTTTCTACATTGTAGATTAATATTGAAGACATCAAAACTATGAAGGAACACATATTGGAATTATGTACGTAGTAAACAAAAAAAAGTGTTAAACAAACCAGAATATGTTTTATATTTTAGATTCTTCAAAGTAGCCACCTTTTCCTTTGATGACAGCTTTGCACACTCTTGGCAAGGTGTGTCCAAACTTTTGACTGGTAGTGTACATAGAGAATATGTAGGATGTGGAGAGTTTAAATATTTACCATTGCGTCACACCATTTCCTGTTCAACAACCACTCAATGACACAGTACAGGAGGAGCAGCTCCATAAGGCTACTGCACTGTACACTGGACAGTATATCAAAGTTAAGGAGGGTGAAGGGAGGTCATTTCTTCATTATCCGTCTCCATTTTTACCCTGCCTCTGAGGTCATCATGAATGTTTGAGTAACTCATAATCGACTTTGGGAATGAATACATCAGTCTCAAGTGACATCCTCTTCTCCTCCTCATTTCCCGGCAGTACATCAGAGGCTGAACCCTCTCATCAGCCCACCTCGCCCACATCCCAACGCCACCCCGGCGCTCTGGACCCCTGCCACGCGGTGCGAGGAGAGCATCGCAGTCGCCAGTCAACAATTAAACATTACAGATTACTTTTCCCCTCTCCATTTCCTCTGTCTCACCGAGGAATCTCGTATCAAAACCACGACCCGGCCACCAACGTTGGATGCACTTTGCAGGCAGGAGTGAGTGAAAGGGAGGGAGGAGACATCCTTGAGCACTTCATAAATTAAGCAGGAGCCCGACTAATGGAGAGACCTCCCAGCTACAGAACAGCTGTAGGTTCTCAGTCGGGTGACAGGGAGGAGTGGCTCGGCTTTGGGGAGGGTTGGGGGGAGGGGGGGAGGTGCAGGTAGCTTTGGGAGAGCAGAGGCGCTGTGTGATGAGCATGTGATGTGTGCAGGTCTCTCACAGGAACGTGTCTGGAGCTGGTCTTCCCCCGTGGCTGGCGTTGACTCAGGCCTGGGTCTGGCGCAGTAATCTCGACCCGTCTCGAGGGCTCTTGTTCTGGCTCTGACAGGGCCCTCTCGAGGGCTCTCGTTCTGGCTCTGACAGGGCCCTCTCAGCAGAAGAGGGTACAACAGCGCTCACGATGCCAGTGGCAGCCAAAAAGCCTTCATTATCTCTAATCATCCCGAAGGCGTGACTCATGTTTCCCTGTGTACCCAAATAAATTAAGAACAGCCACGTCATGAATCAAAAGCCACTGCCAAGCGCAGGGTGGGACCTATTGTTGCAGATAACAGAGCTGAGGTTTCAGCGAGAGGAGCTTTGAATAGCGCTGAGAAGCAATAAAATTCACAGTCCTCATCCGGGGGGAAATACGTAGCCACAATAAGTAGCCAATGGAATACAGACACATACACTCACCGGCCACTTTATTAGGTACACCTTGCTAGTACTGGGTTGGACCCCCTTTTGTAGCCCATCTGCTTCAAGGTTCGACGTGTTGCGCCTTCAGAGACGGTCTTCTGCATACCTTGGTTGTAACAAGTGGTTAGTTGTAACAAGTGGAGTTACTGTTGCCTTTCTATCATCTCAAACCAGTCTGGCCATTCTCCTCTGACCTCTGGCATCAACGAGGCACTTTCGCCCAGAGAACTGCCGCTCACTGGATATTTTCTCTTTTTAGGACCATTCTCTGTAAACCCTGGTTGGTTCCCAGTAGATCAGCAGTTTCTGAAATACTCAGATCAGCCTGTCTGGCACCAACAACCATGCCACGGTCAAAGTCACTTAAATCACCTTTCTTCCCCATTCTGATGCTCGGTTTGAACTTCAGCAGGTCGTCTTGACCATGTCCACATGCCTAAATGCATTGGAGTTGCTGCCATGTGATTGGCTGATTAGATATTTGCGTTACCGAGCAGTTGAACAGGTGTACCTAATAAAGTGGCCGGTGATTGTATATGAGAGGAATATACTTCAAATACACTGCCAATAGGCACTCCCATTAATTTACATTCCACATGCTTGAAAAGGCTGTCTCAGGATGACAATAACCACCATTTTGCATGTATGGAAAGAGAAAAAGAGAGGGCACAATTTATCAGCAGTGAGTGTCTAGCTGACCGTCACTTCATGTTACATTTACATTCATGGCATTCAGCAGACGCCTTTATCCAAAGCGACTTACAACAAATTACATTTGTTTAAGTAAGTGAATCGCCTATCCATCAGTCATCATAAGACAAGGTAATCAATCAATGCTCGGACCAGGGGCCATAGGCAGTCACAATGCTAGAAGAAGGAAGAATTACATTTTTTTTTTACAGGAGAGAAACTTGTACAGGGGGGTACTGGGGATGAAGAGGTCTTTAGGAGGGACCGTTAAGACAGCCTGAAGAGACGTCTTCATGTCTTCAATGTGTCTCCAAGAGGGGGGGGAGACAGTCTTGCATCACTCCCAAGGCCGAGGACTGACTTTCAAGCACATCATCACCTGATTCAAATCAACAGAACTGAGGTTTGGAGGCAGTGCCCTTTTTCACTTGACACATCAATGCAAAACACCACACTCAAAACAAGACTAGAAACAGATGTGGCCGCAACAACACAGGGCTGTAAAAATCCAGAACCTCAAGAGGCTTGTGTTTATAGTTATCCAAAGTCACTGTTTGCTGTAACAAAAGCCAAATGTCTGTTTAGAAATTGGGAGTTAATACAGCACAGCGCTCTGTGTACAGTCCCCCAGGATACGGCTGCCTGGCTCAGAATTGCTCAAACTCTCATACACAACACAGTGGAGGGAGGGAGAGAGAGAGAGAGAGGGAGAGAGAGGGAGGGAGAGAGAGAGAGAGAGTGAGAAAACAGAGCAGGGCACATGGCCTGGGCTATGGCCTGCTAGCTCCAGATGTTCTCCCCATCCCCACTCATCCCACCCTGGCCTTGATCAGGCAGAAGCCCCGGGGCAGAGAGAGAGAGAAAGAAAGAGAGAAAGAGAGAAAGTGAGAGAAAGAGAGAGAGCGAGAGAAAGAGAGATGCCCAAGGAGAACACGGAGAGCAGGGAGAGAAGCTGGGGCCAGAGGGAGCTGCTCTCCTCACATCCCCCCCCCCCCCGACAGAGGTGCTTGCTTAACATGCAGCTGAGACGACCACTCTGTAGACTCCACACCACACTGTCCTTGATTGAGATCAGGCGTAATGCGTGTGCGGGACGTGGAAACGGAGCAGTCGCAGCAGGGAACACCACAGCATGCTTTAGTAAACGTGTGATGCGACGTGACGCGCTACATGAGCTACATGAGCTAAATGGGGGCTTAAAAAAAAATGGGCCGCAACCTCTCGCAATTTGTTTACAATCATATCCCTGTGGACTCCATATGAACAGCATTAGAAGGGACCTTTGTTAACTGTGGCTTTCAAAAGAGAGAGAGAGAGAGAGAACCCCCCCCCACCCCCGCAAAAAAAACACCTTGTACTTTGTACCGTAAATGATTGGCTCAATCTGCAGTAATATGGTGCAGAGGCCGTCCTGTAGTTGCTACCAGCTGGATCTGTGCAGGGCAGCGGGTCCAGGATTTAGAAGGTCCTCTTTCAGAAACACGCTGTAATGTTTTCCATCGTTCTGCGACGCAGGCGAACATGCACTGATGTCTCAGTTTCAGAGGATATGGAAATACGAAACCTTGTGGATCTAATTCTGAACATTTTCTTTCTAGTTCCTAAAAAAAAAAAGCAAAGCAGATGGCTTTGCTTTGTGTTCCAAAAGCATAGAGTATAAAGGGCTGTTTCTCCCCTGGTTGTTGGCCTTTTGACTGTGTGGTGTACAGCTAACCGTATTGACCAAATCAGCAGTGAAGGCTTGGAAATGTCAAGAGATTTTTCTACGCGAGAGTGGCAGAGCAGGCTGATGGAGGTGTGAGGGCAGTGAGGCCAAGTCTGTGCTTGTTCACAAGCTGGCGAGAGGGCGGTGGGACGCTGTGTTCACATGCTGCGCTGCCCTCTGTGGCTATAGGGTCCAGCCCAGGTTCACATGGTGCGCTGTGCTGCCCTCTGTGGCTATAGGGTACTGCCCAGGTTCACATGGTGCGCTTCCCTCTGTGGCTATAGGGTCCAGCCCAGGTTCACATGGTGCGCTGCCCTCTGTAGCTATAGGGTCCAGCCCAGGTTCACATGGTGCGCTTCCTTCTGTGGCTATAGGGTCCAGCCCAGGTTCACATGGTGCGCTGTGCTGCCCTCTGTGGCTATAGGGTCCAGCCCAGGTTCACATGGTGCGCTTCCTTCTGTGGCTATAGGGTCCAGCCCAGGTTCACATGGTGCGCTTCCTTCTGTGGCTATAGGGTACTGCCCAGGTTCACATGGTGCGCTGTGCTGCCCTCTGTGGCTATAGGGTCCAGCCCAGGTTCACATGGTGCGCTGTGCTGCCCTCTGTGGCTATAGGGTCTAGCCCAGGTTCACATGGTGCGCTGTGCTGCCCTCTGTAGCTATAGGGTCTAGCCCAGGCCTGCTCCTCAAGTGTCCACACCCACCAGTCAGCCCCTCTCCCTGACTCTCCAAAGAATCTACAGAGTGCACACAGCATACCGCCACATAGTCACGGAGGGCAGAGGTCGTCCCATGTACCAGCATGTCGTAACAGAGGAGAGGCTAAGGCTCTCGGAAAAAGAAGATATGTTGTCAAGGCAGTCACCACAACAAGTTATGAAATGTTTTGACAGGCACATTGGCACACACCCACACCCACACCCACACCCACACCCACATCCACACCCACCCCTTGACAAGCCAGTCTTATGACTGACTGACTGTCGTTGGCCATTAAACAGAGTACAGTATTTGGAGTCTGAGAACTTTGGCCTGTAGTAAATCCCCCTGACTGACTGACTGACTGACTGAGCCAAGACATACAAAACAGGCAGATCTGGGGACTTCTCTATACACAACAACCCTCGCCAGAGAGGAGGGAGTGCACCACTGTACCCACAGCCGCTCACAAAAGTTGACTTGTGATGCATCGCAAAGGGCATGTTCTTGGCAAGGGAGCGCAAAGGAGCGATGCACTTTGATTTGTTTAAGAGAGACATCAGATTGGATAGTGTCTGTGGGTGACGTGTGGGTGTGTGGGAGAGGAGAGCTTCTCTCAGCACCTGATTAGTATGGATTAGGAACACAGAGCACTCTGAGGCAGAAAACAACAAACCACCACGCCTGCTTACCGTGCCGGCTACCGTGCAGCCTAGAGAGCACACTCGGTAAACCAGATTCAGATTATTATTATCATTTGAAAAGGTGCGTCATCATGGCAAACATCTCTTACGATATTGTGCTGTGTGTCTCTTTGGTGGAGTCTGCTTCTTTGGCGGGAATCACCTTCTAAGGGATCTATACTAATTAATACTAATTAATACTAATTATACTAATTTCCTTTGCTTGCTCCCAGTGCCTTTTACTCACTTCTGGCTCTGCACTTTCCAAGATTTGGTATTCCCGTTTTGAAAAGGTGTGGGTATCTCGCCAAACAGGAGTTCCAGACTCCAGAAAATCCCACCCTCCGTCTCAAAATCCCACCACTCCTCCATGAGTTCGATGGTGGCCACTCATCTATGATTTCAATTCAAGATAGATTTGTCTGAGGAATTTCTGTGTCCTATGGCTACAAAAGCTTTATTTTGATGGCAGTTCTTGTAGATAGTAAAATATAGAAACTCTGGGCTCTCCCCAAAGAACGCAAGAGTGGCGCTGTGCCACATTGTGATCCAGCCAGCGGCACCATGTAAACATTTCAACACATTCAACTATTTATTTAGCCGTGACAGAGTAACTTTGATCACCAACGAGATCCTTGTTAAAAACGAAAGTGAAAGCGTTATGAAGTTCCTCTGTGAATTCACAGAGCTTCAGCTGTATCTTTTGCTTTGCAATCCAGCAAAGCCACATTGATCAAAAATCCTGAGGCGATCCCTGAAAACTGGAGTCTCATCAATATCATTAGGCTTTAAATTAAATAACCTGTTCTTCGCCACAGCCCACCTGCTTTGGAGTGGAATCGTATATAGAAAATAATGTGTGTGTATGTATGTGTATAGATATACGCCATTTAGCTGATGTTTTTATCCAAAACGACTTACATTGCAGTGAGTGCGTACATTTCAGTATATATGGTCCCAGCAGGAATCAAACCCACAACGTAAGCGTTGTTGGCACCATGCTCTACCAACTGAGCCACAGAGGACTCAGTGGCAGGGGAATTGTGGGGAATCTATAAAGCAGTGTAACCTGTTTGTGTCCTATCATTTCAATAAACCCAATGATCTAAACCACAGACACAGAAAGTATGTATATGCAAAATCATGTTTCGTCCCTCGTGCTATCAAACCACTGAATCATTGATGGCCGCTGTCCATGGTGCTTATATTGTGTTGCGAAATCAGTGGTGGAAACATTGCCGGGGTAAAGCCTTCAACAGTCTGTCAGAATTGTCACGGAGCATTCATGCGTTTGCGAAGATCAAACATGTTCAGAACTGACTTCTGTTGGCTGCGCCTCTATGGCTGCAACACGGCCGCTGCATTATTCACAACAGCACACAAACGCCCTCTCGTGTGTTATTGTTACGATGAAGGGTGCATCACAGTAGCTGCAGTCATGTGCAATAGAACTTTGGAGGGTATGTATTCTGTTCCAATTCCCTCCATCAGTGCAGCCATTGTTTCTCATTGGTAAGCAACAATGACAACACATTTGAAATTACATGCATTTAGGCTATTTAATAAATAGCAACTGACCCCATCAAGGTAGTCTCAAAGACTGAGACCGCTAACAACTGAAACCTCTACCACAGATAAGGGTTGCAGTGCTATTTGCCATTTTAATGCTGCTACATAATAGTTTTTCAATGATTTTCAGTGTCACTTCAACAAAAGGCCACGGCGTGAGCGTTGTTACATTACCTGATTAGCCTACTGTTGAATCAACCGTCATCCATAAAACACTGACAGCAAAAGATGCAATTTCTAACCCTGCCAATAGTGTTGCTGGACCAAGTGCAGCCTCTCCAGCGTGCAGGGAACACGGGATCTACGACATTCACGAGACACACCCCTCAAATGATGAGTTTCTTCGCCCCCAAAACGTGCAGTTGTCACAATGGCGTGGGCTGGGCTGACATTAGAACACATGCCGGAGGGGCGTTCAGTGGCGTAGCACACTAAGGCGCATACCACATCACCGCAAGGTCCCTGGTTCGATTCCGGCCGTCGACATATCCTGCATGTCATCCCTCCTCTCTCTCTCTCTCTCTCCCATCCTTCCTGTCAGTCTCTACTGTCTCTATCCCAATAAAAGCAGAAAGGCCCTAAAAATATATGTTAAAAAAAAAAAAGAACACACGCTGGAGTGCCGCATGCACGGATCCGCGTGATGTGGAGCGTGAGGAAATGAGAATAGACCCCTACGTGAGAGGCCATTCCCAGGGGCAGCAGCAGTCCGAGAGGAATCCGTTAAAGGAGCATCGTAATCCGTCCCTCCGCCTGGGCTGTGATGCATTAGGGTTCTCGTACATTGGACAAACAGTGCTGTGCCCTCATTTCAGGCCTCATCATTCACGGGGGCGGGTTCCTGGACGCGTGATGCGATCGATGACAGAGACAAAAGAGACGGGCCATTCTGAGCTGAAAATGGGTCGTTCTGTTCACACGCAGAGGGCAACGTCTCGACAACGGCCTCCCGCTACAAATCACACAGGGCCGCGGGGCCGCCGTGCCAAGAGCAACATCAACACCTTTCAACGGCAGCCAGGGGGGAAAGGAGAGCGCCAGCCAGATCTCAGGAGCCCTGCACCTGGCCTTTCATCCCATTACACCCCCCCCCCCCCCCCCCCTCCCCACCACCCCATGAACGTGATTACATTTCAGCTAAAGGATACGACTCTGAGGAAAACACGTTGGTGAGAGTTGACTGGCCACACTGACATGAAACAGACAGACAGACGTCCACACCGTGGTTGTTGTGACTCCCATCTCTCCCTCCCTCCCTCCCGCTGAGCTGAGCGGCGTCTAGATTGAGCCGTCCCGTGTTGAAAGAGCCTCAGTGTCTCTTGCCACAGCTGAACACTGGCGGACAATGTGTGGGCTTGGCAGATAAATCGGAGGCTCGAAACCGGGCGAACCAAGTGATGACCTTTCCCTTAGAACAGCGGCCTAGAACTCACATCAATAGGCTACAGGAAGGGGATCCGGCTATTGAAGCTCACCAGATAAGGACCTCAGAGAATCATTCCGTAGAGGGTTGTTCAAGTGCAGTTATCTGCTCTCGGGTTGGAGATGTGAGGAAAGTTCACGAGGCCTGCGACTGCAGCAGAGTTTTTGTAGAGCTTTTGGCAGATAATACACAGTTAAGCGGGAGGGTACGGTATGATGATGTAGGTGGGTGCTCTGATACCAAATGGAAAAGATCAGGATTGTAGGTTTGATAGAAGCTCACATTTCATAAAAAAAAAAAAAAAAATCTACCGTCAATAGAATTGTCAAAGCAAAGAATCTACTAGATCGCAAGGGTATTTATTCTTTGTGGCAATTCTTCTGCAGCTTATTGGAAATTATCCTCGTAATAAAAACAAACAAGAACATTTGTATTGTGTGGGTTTATCTGCAGGGTAATGTTATTCGTCACGGAGGAGGCTTTCTGCAAACCACCTAAACCCCTGTGCAGTGTGGTGTATCCAAACAAACAAGCAAGCTAACATTTGGAAAATTTCTCATTTCAAAAAGGTCTTATTTTCCTCACAGAAAAACAACCTCCGACCAGATTTGTGCACTGGGAGTTATCGGCCGTAATGCTTCTAATGCCTAATGCTTCTAAGGGTCATTACAGGACATCAAAGTGAGCATTTCATTTAAGCTTACGACTGGACATTCTTCTACGGTTCCAATCTGGCAACAAGCATATAACGCCACGAGTTAAATACTAGAATAAGTCTCAAATCCAAACCGTGCCAGGGCCAGAGGAGACATTATTTCTAACAAGAGTCTATTTAGTCCACTTATCATGAAGAAAGCATTGGCAACGGCCTACTTCACAAACCCAAACAAGGCTGTGCTGCTGATGGTAGGAACTAGCAGAACACTTAACAGTTGTCATGAGACAGGGTGTCGTCCTCTTCCTGCAATGTGAACGGTGACTCATGCAACTCATGACGGCCAGCTGCAAGCCGTGGCTGGGAGCTGACACAAGGTCTGGTTAGAGGTGATGGATATCGTTGTGTCTACTTTCACTTCTGCTTTTTTTTAAAAAAAATTTAAGGTTATTTTTTGGAGTGGGGTAGCCCCACTCTCGTATCTATTTACATTTCTATTGGGCAGTGACAGTCGACAAAGACAGGAAGTAAGGAGAAAGAGGGTATGTCAGATTCAAACCCACACCGACATGGGCATATGGGAGCACTGCAGCCCATGGTCCACTGGACCCACAGCAAGGCCACGGTTTCCAGCTTCAACTTCCTCTTTTTTTTTTTTTTTTTTACTATTGTTTGCTCAGACAGGCTTCACTTTATGGCCCAAACAGTGCCCCGTCTGTCTGGCTGGGACACAGCGCAGGGGGGACACAACGCATGGGTTACGCTGCGCTGCAGCCCCGCTCCATCTTGATAGCAGCCTCTCAGAAGGTTCTCCCCCACCCCCCACTTTCCAGATCCTATCTGGGTAATTACTCTCCAGCCCGCGCCCAGCAGAGAGCAGCACTCTGGCTGGCAGGCCTGCCACATAGCAGAGGTGCTCCAGTGACAACCCAGACCGTTGGGAGCCCGACGCCAAATGAGTGGTGGCTACCAGTCAAGAGGCGAGGAGATTAGCAGTGCTGTTCTTCCTCCAACACGGAAACCCAGGCCAAGTGAATCAGTGTGGTCTACCGTGTAATCAGTCCACGACAGTCCTGACAGCCTCGAGAGCAAAAAAGCGTGTATTTTTGTGTGTCTGTGCACCGTTAACATAAGAGACAACAGCTCCCTGTCATTATTACTGCTTTATTACTGCATTATTACTGCATTATTACTACAGTACATGAGGTACGTAATGTCCTGACCGGCACGGCGAGCAGGATCTGTCACTCACACCGAAGTATCCTCTACAAAGTCAAGGCCAAGCACATTCCTAAAGACGGGATGAACGCAGCAGAGAGGCAGAGTGTTATGAATTAACAATCCAATACGTAGTCCTCATCATATAGGCCACTCTCTCTGCCCGCGCCGACTCCGTAACTCAATCAGCATAATCCAATTCCAACCATATTGCATCTGCACACAAAGTCCCCATTCAATACACTAAATACTTCACAAACTACTGAAACTCCCGGGCACCAAGAAAACAAACACTTAATTTTCCTCACCGGCCGATGCTTCATCTTAAAACTGACGGGGAAATCAATGAGAGCTAATAGAAAGAGCGGCGCTGTGTGAAAGGGAGACCTTATTTGAGTTATGTTCAAGCCTGAGATCTATAAAGGGAGCTTTCTGTGCAAACTGGAGGTCAGTGAAAACAGGGGGGTTTACTGTGCGTGTCGGGGTAGGAGAAGCCAACGGCCTCCTGCAGGAGAAGGGGGGGGGAGGGGGGGGGGGGGGGGAGGGGGCGTGACGAGGGTGAAGTTGCCCCCAAGTGCCCCTAATTCTGTAGTTACTCGAGCGACAACATGGTTTCAACATGCTGTTACATAGTCACTTTCTATGTAATTACAAAGCGATTACTAATGTGCCGTTTCTTACTGATCCCGCTGATATAATAACACAAACTGCCCAATTCAATAGACTGCACCATGCAATCAATTTCAGAATTACCATTGAATAAAACGTGAATACAATGTTTAAGAGTAATTTGTGACACAGATACAGGGGTACTTTAAAGGTAAATTATTACCGACATTCCAATGCCGGCTCTGAGCACCGGCAGCATGAATTTAAATAGTGCTTTAAAGCAGCACTACTCAGCTGTTCTCTGACGAGAAGGGGGCAGGACCCCTGTGGAGAACTGGGCAGCAAACCGCCGCCCTGCCGTTCACATTGTGGTGAGCTGTGGAGAGAGAGAGCTGAGTGACTGACAACCAGCAGAGGAGGTGGAACTCACCCGCTACGTTGACCTTCTCCGCGTTGGTGGCGCTGGGCACGGCCGTGCTGGTCCCGTTGGTCAGGTTGCCCCCCGTGCCGTTGTAGATGTTCTCCACCTTGGACTCCAGCTTCCCCAGACGTAGCATGATGTTATCCAGGAGCACCGCGAGGGTCTTCTTCAGATCTGCAAGCCATAGGTGAAAAGCAGCGTCAAGTTGTTGCAAGCGGTCACCACGCAATTCAAGTTGCTCCGACCGGGGTCTCGAAACTTGGGAGAGCAGCGGGGGTATTTGATGTAAACCAGCTATGCTATGGGAGAGCGGTGGGGGTATTTGAATTTGAGGAGTGAGTTTCACCGTCTCAACTCAGTTACAACAGCACACAGCACGGAATGAGCAGAGAGAGCGCAACACATCCTGCTAACTTGTACAAAAAGTACATTTACACTCATTCCATTGCTACCATGTACGACGAGGTGGTTTGGTTTTAGCAGGTTGAATAGTTCAATTTAATTTAAGTCATTGTATGAGGCATATTTACTGTAAAACATCTCCTCTTCCGTTAACATTTACATTTTTACATTTAAGGCATTTAGCAAACGCCTTTATCCAAAGCGACTTACAACAAATACATTTGTTTAAGTAAGTGAATCATCTATCCATCAGTCATCATAAGATAAAGTAAATCAATGCTCAGACCAGGGGCCATTGGCAGTCATAATGCTAGAAGAAGGAAAAATTATTATTTTATTTTTTTTCATAAAACAATTGGGTCGTGCAACTGGATCTTATAAACTACATGAATGCCTCCATGTTCCCACAACCCATTTCCCACAGCTCATTTAAATGCAAAACCGAGCTGTGGTGTCTTTGATAATGACCTTGGCTGCTTAATTTGGCGTTTCTATGGTCGTCTCCTCACTCCAGACCTGAGCTAACAGCAGGTAGGATGGGAAGGACACCAGTAAAGGACAAGATGACATCCACAATGACATTATCTCTGCTCCACTACATATCTGGGTTGTCCTAATGACATTTATATCACACTGTACTCTAGAGAAGAAGTGTAAAGCTGCTAAACTGGTTGTATAACTTGTTATGTTTGTTGTATAACAACAAAACTTGATTGGCTTTATCTAAATACAGCTGCAGAGAATTCCGGGGATTGCAAAACATGATTACATTTGAAAGGTTTTACCACTGATGCAATCATGCTATTGGGTGGTTAGATTTGACAGTTAAGTTCCTGAAGAGGCATTCAAGAGTCATGTAAGGCTGGTAACCATTACCTTAAGAGTGGCAGAGACACACCTTGATTGGTGGTCACACCTCACCGAATGTTAAACTGGCAAAATTGTATTCAAAATAGTATATTACCTAACACGTGTTAGTAATATACTATTATGTATTATGTTATTATAATTATGTATTATTATTATGTATACAAATGAGTAATCAGATAACTTTACAAAAAGGACACCAAATTCCATTATGTACTATTACACAGGTATTAACTATTAACCCTAGTTACCACATGAAGAAAGCATAAAGTGTTGCCGCACAACAAGGATCAACATACAGTACCAGTCAAAAGTTTGGACACACCTTCTCATTCAATGGTTTTTCTTTATTTTTTATTATTTTCTACATTGTAGATTAATATTGAAGACATCAAAACTTATGAAGGAACACATATGGAATTATGTAGTAAACAAAAAAGTGTTAAACAAACCAGAATATGTTTTATATTTTAGATTCTTCAAAGTAGCCACCTTTTGCTTTGATGACAGCTTTGCACTCTTGCCAAGGTGTGTCCAAACCTTTGACTGGTGCTGTAACTGGCCTATAGTACTGTAGCAGTACTGTTGACTCATAACTAATAAACACATAAAAGGGAACAGATTCTTGACAGCATGGAGTAATGTTCAATAAGACATTATAAAATGTTGTAATAATGCAATCTGATTGTCGACAACAATAATCACCCTTTATCTTCACTGTCTATACGGGCATTGGCAGCTCAACAGGACTCACACTCCCTTCCATGGATATAAAACCTGTTCTACATTTACTTTGCTTGACACGTCAGCAGATCAACTGTGGTTGATGACCCCTTTACAATCTTTCCAATTGCTGTTCAATTTATCAAAGTTTACTTTAATAAATTAAGCTTTTGAAATGTTATTTGAGGAACTGTTTTAGAAGAACAATAGGCACTTGAGACCTGTGGTATACCGCAAATAAACCACAGCTAAGGGGATTTAGTTTATGACGCGAAGCGGTTGGGGAACATACAAAAAAAATAACATTTGTTGCCAAATCACCTCAAATGAACTCTGTAACTTGGTTGGAAGTTACTTTGAGGTGATTGTTCAGTGTTTTTTGTTAGTGGTGGCTAAAGCTAGTCGTCGCTATTTAAACACCTCCGAACCATTGATGACAGTTTCTCCCGGCCCACGGACTACTTTCAAGGTAAGGAACCATCCGATTATTAGGTGTAAAATAGTGAACTAGGCCTATCCCTTTAAGACCACAGCCATCGCACCCCGTCTGTCGCTCAGAAGCGTGACATTTGTGACCTCATCGCGTTTGACATGTCACTCCCTATCACGTCAGAGAGGGGGGGGGGGGGGGGGGGGGAGGCAAACAGGCAGAGCTGGCCGAGGTGATTAGTGCGAGAGGAGGCCGCAACGTTTGTCTGCCGGGCACGGCGGCTCTCCGGGGCAGAATAAGCAGATGCCCAAAGCGGAGCGTTAGACAAGGAGGAACTGAACTGGAAGGCCGGAGCGGCTGCCGCGCCAGGGCATCCGGCTGGACGTAATTTCAGACAATAGAATGTGCCCTGAGAAAATACCACGCTCAGCAATCTGCCCGGCCCAGCCTCACCCATCACCGCAGGACTTAGCATCAGAGAGGAGCGCGCTAGGCTGCCCAGCCCAGACCCTCTCCATATCTCTGAACCCCATCCCCACAGTACGTCATACCCTCCCCCTATCTCTCCCAGACCCTCTCCACATCTCTGAACCCCATCCCCACAGTATGTCATACCCTCCCCCTCCCTCCCTCTATCTCTCCCGGACCTGGCCGACTGGTCTGAGCACTCTGGCATCACACCTCTTAGCCGACGAGTGCTTTCCTGGTCACAGCCCGCTGGGGCCCTGAATAAACAAACACTCTATTTGCCTGTTAAGCAAATTAAGGCCCAGAGTTAGATGAGGTTTGTGTTAAAAGATGTGTTGTTATGTCTTCAGATGGGCACGGAACATCTTTAATTAAACCATTAATTAAACCAGATGTAAGACAATAAAGGACAGTAACAACTTATGTGTTTAAGGAATCTTTTACTTGTGTATCAGGCAGCAAAGCTCTGGGCCCAGCCGTGTGGTCTGAACTAAGAACTGAGCTTTCCATCAGCTCTTCTCGTGTGTTACCCTTCGATCGATCACCCAGTCTGAAGCACAAAACAAAGCATTCACATCTTTATATCATACCAACCTGTACGTTAACTGGTTTGACAGTTAAGTGTGATAAGATCTATCATTCACTGGGTGTGGTGAAAAACTGCCAAATGGTTAGCTTGATCAGCCTGTCTCCCCAACGGTCTAAACCGTACACAGAAGACATTCAAATGTCATTGCTCGAGGCTGACAGTGGGCAGCTCGCTTTTATGAGGTTAGTATGAAAACACGGACTTAACAAATCCATGGAATAGAGAGCAAATGGTGGCCGAACAGTTGCTAAAAAAAGAAAAACAGACTACATTGAGCTCCCACAGTGAGCAGTAGAGGCCTATGCAGTGCTTTATAGAGGTCAGCTCTATTTCTGGAATGACGCCCAGCCATCAGCCCTGTCTACACCATGTCGACAGCAGCTGATACATATGGTACGTGAACCTGGAGACAAATTACGAGCTCATCACCGCAACGACCCTCTTGCCTGGTCAGCCAAACATCATCTTTCAAGAGACCGACCAACAAACAAGGTCCCTGTTCAAATAATTGCAGACGGGCCAAACGTGCCGGCGGAGGAGAGGAAACAGACAAACAAGCAAACAACGGAGCTCAATTTATTGTTCAGTATATGCCGTCTGTTGAAAAGGGGAGACTAGTCGCGGATCTTCAATGAGGCGGAATTTTAATTCTCTTCAGTTCGCCAAAGTAGGCCAAGATCATTGAACAAAAACAGATCGTCCTTCCCAGCTTGTTTATCATCAGAGTGGGGGTAACGTTAGCATGCCGATGTGCATCACCGAAGATTTTTAAGAAAATATATTATCTTTGTAGTGATCCCGGAGGAAATGCAATAATCAGGGGGAAACGCAGTGGATTTCCTTCTCTTATTCTTTCTGTGGTAAGACTCTCATTCGCTCCTGGTTGGACTGACAGATGGGCACACGCTAATCCATAGTTCCATGCAGCTCTGTGCTCGCTCACGGCCTAGTGATTTTGTGTCATTATGACATAAGTCGTCGGTAAGCGATGAACCTGGATGCCGTTACGAACCCTTCTGTCCCTCGTGTTTCTGTAACGACGAGCAGCAGAACGGCATGTTGTCAAAGTTGACATCGCTAGTAATGTTTTAGGGTCGTCGCGAACCATAGCCAGGTCACCGGATTACGTAACGTTAAGGGACGGCGAGCCCTGGGAAAATGATGCACTTGTGTCAGGATTTTTTTACTCCTGCGTGACTGATGCATATTTTACTTGAATGACATGCCGAACAATACTTGATATGTAATGTCACGTTCAACAAAAGTGCAGGGTTGGAACGTGATTCAACTGTCCTTTGTCGTCAGTCCCTTTCTCTTCTTTAATCTCTGCTGTACACCCGACCCCTTCATCCCCAGGGCCCTCAGGTCCCCAGCACACTGAGCATGCAAGAGGTGGTCAATTCAAACCTGCTAGGCACGGATGATTCACCACCACACAATGGGCTGTCACAATGGCTCCATCACTGCTGGTAACAGGAGGCCAACTCACTGCCCTGCTCATCTGGCTGTCACGGCAGGGTCAGAAAGGGAAAGATCACCCCCTACCTGCCCTGATATTGGTTTACAGTGACGAAAAGGATTCCATGACAGAGTCAGACACTGGAGCTTTATGAGCTGGGAGGAGTGAAATGTTTATGAGGTTCGAGTATGGCAGTGCAACGGCTGTCTCTTTGACAGAAGAGAAGAATTCAGTTATGCAGAGTGTAGGCTCTCTTGCTAGTAATTGACCTTCCACAGCACGCTGTCACAGAGAAGGGAAATGCATTTCCAGCTGAAGCAGTCAGTCGACTCTTGATTTATCTTCCCTTACCGAAGCGAGGAGGAGAATGAGGGGAGGGAGAATGGAAGGAAAAAGGGAATGTCAAGTGTTCATTTCGCATACTTTTCCGGTTAACGTGAAGAGCTAGCCTGATAATTGCCACAGTGTTGATCTTAATCACAACAACTTCCTTTGGTCAAGGACACACAATATTTACCACAGAAGGCCTGTGTAAAAACAGGTTAACATGGTGGCATTTCATTACATTTCGTAGCAATAAAACAATGCTCCTCAATGCACCATATAGACTCGTCTGATCCATTGCATACTCGATCCAATATTTAATTCATGTGCACTCAGATTTGATGGGTCATTTACTGAAAGCTAAAAGGAAGTCATAATTCCCCTTAAAAGCATTAATGTCATATCAAGACAAATCCTACAGCTGCAGAAGAGGCACAAAAAGCACGAGGCAATTCCCCTTTACTTTTATTTCATCCAAAAAATATAATAAAGCTCCCAATTCAATTTGTGTGTGTGGGGCGTACTCCGCGTTCAACTCCATCATGGTTGAGCCAAGTAGTAATGGGAGAATTCATTGGAAACAGGTCGCAGACACTTCTCTGGAAGCAGGACAGGCTGCTGTTCCAGTAAAACCTATTGACTGGACTGATGAGCCTGTGATCTTGAGATTTCAATCGAGTGAATAAAAGCCTTGTTCCAATGTAATGTTTTATGCCTCTGTCCCTACTAGCACTACAGGCTCGGGGAGGACTCAGCCAACACACATTTCACATCAATTCAAAGTTAATCTGTTACTCAAATATTCATGAGGCAAACTAATGTCATGCTTTTCCAGGATAATTTCCCACAGAATTTTTTGCCATTAGATTCATCTCACCATATCATTATACCAGTCTGGGATAAAACCTCAGATTTCTACGCTTCGTTTAAGAGGTCGTAGTGTATGGTTGGAGAGCACTGGCCTGCTAAAAGAGGAGAGATTTGCACACTGCACAAATCAAGGGTTTCTCAAAGCAAGACTCATGCATAACTGCTTTGCATGAACCCTACAGGGGAGAAGAGCAGCTAAACGCTGCCCGTTCGTCCTTCCTGTTCTCCTGAGGTCTGGTGATAGGCAGATTGTGGCAGAATGGTGGTCGACCGTTGGTGCAGATGAGATAACACCACAAATGAGACCGAGACTAAACCTGGCAGACCCAGATAAATTAAATTCGGAGGCCAAGGCTGAGGTAAGACGGATCATATCAGGTGTTGGCTTTTCGGAGCCCCGCTCGTTGGAGACAACATGGAGCCTCGTTTAACCTTGTAGCCCAACAGTACCTTGTTCTTTTTTTCCCCATGCGTTAGAGCACAATCAATTCCAATCTCAAGTTTCTAATGAAGCCCTTTCATTGACCCAAACGGGTGTATTAACAGCATGAATAACTTATTGACGGTTGCTCGCTGGGTGTCATCAGATCTGGTGGAATGCAGCTGCATCAGCATTTACCTTCACGACAGGTTAGCAAGCATGAAGCTACTCCCAAACCCTGGTCAATACTTTTCCTTTATTCCATAGAGGCCCTAAACAAGCAAACAAGCGTCTCCCCCTTTCAAGCTAGTTTAAATTTCAAGTACGGTAGTTATACCTTGTAGGAAAAGCCCTAACCCTTCAGGCTATTTTCAAACAAGCGTCTCCCCCTTTCAAGCTAGTTTAAATTTCAAGTACGGTAGTTATACCTTGTAGGAAAAGCCCTAACCCTTCAGGCTATTTTCAAACAAACGTCACGTAGACAATAGTCACGTTTTAAGCTATTTTAGTTTTCCTAGTTCGGCGGCGTGCACGGTACTACTCACCATAGGCAGTCATGGTTCCCACATAGGGCCCGTCCATGACGCTCTGGTTCTCCTCCGCCAGGGCCTTGATGTAGCGCTTGCTGAGCTCCAGGATCTGCTGACGGAGCATGGAGCTGCTCTCGTGGGTGGCCCTCTGCTGGATGGTGAAGTGCAGCAGCATCATGCCCCAGATGAAGCCGAAGCTGACCAGGAAGAAGCCCAGCTTCTGGGACGACAGCTTCCACAGGTAGGGTGTGGCCATGGTGGCCCGTTGACCAGGAGCCTGTGGCTGGATGCTGGACGCTCGAGTGAGTGGTGTGTGTGTGTGTGTGTGTGTGTGTATAAGGGGGGGGGGGGGGGTAGGTGGGTGTGGGAGGGACCGAGGCAGAGCAGGAGAAGGGATCAGGAGGGGAGGATGTGCATGGTGGTCCTCAGTGCAGCACTGTCCCAATGGTTCTGCTTGGCTTCTCCTCACCAGCGTTCTCTCCTTCTCTGGCCCATCCTTATCAGTCTCTCACATGTGGGGCTGCGTCCACCGCCAGGCTGCATTCTGCCACAGAGGAGGACACAGACAACAGAGCAGGTTAGGCACAGAGACAACTGCTGTTGCTTGGGTAAGAGGATGAGTGTGACATTGTGACTTGTCTTCTAGCGTTGCGACTGCCAACAGCCCCTGGTCCTAGCACAGCTTACTTTATCTCATGGTGACTGATGTATAGATGATTCACTTACTTAAACAAATGTATTTGTTGCAAGTCGCTTTGGATAAAGGCGTCTGCTAAATGCCAGAAATGTAAATGTAAATGTAGCATTTGAGAAGAACATTCCCAAGGGGGGTTTCATTCGGTAGTTAACACAAGCCAACTCAAGATTCCAAATCCTTATTCGTACCATAGCTGGTCCTCTCCAAACACAGCAGAACGTCTTACTCAAACACAGTGTTCTTTCTGTGCTACTTTAGTCTGTGTTACAAAAGAAAAGAAAAAAGAAAAAAATGTGACTAATTATACTTGAAAAGTTTTGAATTAAATGTTAACTCAGAAGAAGATCCATGAGGATGAAAGCTGCATCAATGCTGGCATATCAATGCCACAAATCTCACGCAAAAGAACAGTAATATAAAAGTCAGCATGAAAGTGAGACTGAATAATCCGTTCTTCCCTTTGGGGAAATAAACCAATGTTTTTTCACAGTTAGGCTACTTCAATCACCACCTGACAGAGGGCAGACTGAGACGGGCAAATTTCAGACGGGCACTTTGTTGTTCCTCTCCCCTTGACAAAACTAAATAATTCCACCACAAAGTCGGGGAGCTGTATAAAACTGAACAAGATGACAGATCAGCCAAGGGGCTCGGCGCCAGAAAGTATGTTTTGAAGGTTTCCATTAGCACATGGAGTCAAGTCAACTTCAGTGGAGGTATGTGGTGGATTTCAGTGACACGATTCACAGAGACCAGAGCCCTTCCCACTCATGCATAGAGAGAAGGAGAACGCAGACTCGAGTGAAATGGTGGGCTACCCCGCCGCCTGTCACTCACAGCCGAGCAGCAAGACTATTTCGCAATATCTGGCATCTCACAAACTAAGGCCTTAAGACTAATTCACTGTGGACACTGTGCTGCTGGACCTGGAGAGAGAGAGGGGGGGGGGAGAGAGAGAGAGAGAGAGAGAGAAGGGGGGGAGAGAGAGAGAGAGAGAGAGAGAGGGGGGGGGAGAGAGAGAGAGAGAGAGAGGGGGGGGAGAGAGAGAGGGGGGGGGAGAGAGAGAGAGAGAGGGGGGGGGAGAGAGAGAGAGGGGGGGGAGAGAGAGAGAGAGAGGGGGGGGGGGAGAGAGAGAGAGGGGGGGGGGAGAGAGAGAGAGAGAGACGTAATATGTTGAGCGCATGCTGGAAAACAAGGGCTTGGTTTGTTCGTACCAGCCCTGCTCTGAGACACCCGGTACAGTTGGATGGAGGCTAATACATGTCCTAGTAGAGCCCAGGTTCATACAGTACAGGGCAGGATCCCATCCTCCGTGCACGATCCTATCTCAGTTCTAATCGACGCAGTTATTCCCTCTGCAGGGCACTGCAGGGGGCATTGGGCACTGCGCAGGGTATTCAGCCACTTTAAAAAGGAGATTCCAATCCGTAGGGAATGAAAACGTTCAGTTGGAAGTGACCTGCAACCTGGCCGTAACCGTAGGGAACAGGTAGACACTATACAGGAAATGGAGCAATTCTTCTCAACAGTCATTGGTGGAGCTGAGTGATGATTGCAGGAAAGTGAGAAAAATAAATAAGTTGTCATATTTTGCAAAAAAAATAATAAAACTTATTTATTTACAACTTATTTAAAAAGTCCTACCCATAGAATTTTTTGCTACTAATGTTCTGATATTAGGTAAAATGTATGTGGCAGCTAAAGTACTAGACAAAAAAAAATACAGACTGTAGTTACTTAGCATAATTGTCTGGCGAAAACCTTTTGTTTACGTCTGGGTGTGACATGGGAAATACATGTTACACAGCTTGCTGATGCTGCAGGGGATTCCGAAAAATGACATTTTTGCACTTTATAGTTCACTGGGTAGATTGACCCTGTGGGTGTGGAGGGAATCAGGAGTATCCCCGTGGATTGGAACACAGCCTGAGTGTCCCGCTCTCCTCCCCGAGGCCAACAGAGAAGGATGTTCCATTCCTGTGTTCAGTCGGTTTCCTCCGGCTGCTGACCTCTATCCTAGGGGACAGACTACACTACGTCAAAGCCTCTTTCAAAGGAAGCCGCGACCACAGAGCCGCCATATTGGCAATGCCTCTTGGGCGTGTATTTAGAGTTGAAGCCGGCAGTTTACATACACTTGAAGTCATTAAAACTCATTTTTTAACCACTCCACAGATTTCATGTTAACAAACTATAGTTTTGGCAAGTCGGTTCGGACATCTTTGTGCATGACAAGTAATTTTTCCAACAATTGTTTACAGACAGATTATTTCACTTATAATTCACTATATCACAATTCCAGTTGGTCAGAAGTTTACATACACTAAGTTGATTGTGCCTTTAAACAGCTTGAATAAAACGATGTCATGGCTTTAGAAGCTTCTGATAGGCTAATTGGAACACCTGTATACCTTCTAGGAACACCTGTATACCTTCTCATGGTGGAGATGTAAGGTGTAATGGTGTGGGGAATGTTTTCTTGGCACACTTTGGGCCCATTAATACAAATCAATCATCGCTTGAATGCCACAGCCTATTTGAGTGTTGTTGCTGACCATGTGCATCCCTTATGGCCACAATCTACCCATCTTCTAATGGCTACTTCCAGCATGATAATGCACCATGTCACAAAGCAAAAGTCGTCTCAAACTGGTTTCACGAACATGACAATGAGTTCAATGTTCTTCAGCGGCCTTCCCAGTCACCGGATTAACGATTACCTTTTTAAAATCGATTTGGACCGTAGTTGCTAGTAGCTGGATGTACAACAAGGTCAAATACAGACACAGATGCACCAACTAATCCTTATACATTTAGGAGAAAGAAAAGGAAAGTAAAAAGCCTCAACATCACACATGCTGGCCATTTGGGGCGTAGATGGAGAGCTAACATGACACTGTATTACAATGGAGAACTTGCCTTGGGGGAACGACTGGCAGCTCCGATGAGAGGCTTTTGTGTGTGAGCAGGGAGGAAAAACTGATGAATAAAATAGAAGCTCTTACTTACTTTCTATTGAAAGTACTTACAAGGCCTGTGGTGGGTAAGAACAAAATGCACTGAGGTAGTTCTCAACAATAACACAAATCTAAATGAATCATTCCGTCACCACACTGCCTTAGTGAGGAAACACACAAAATCAAGACTACGAATTAAGAGTGTCTTTAAGAACGCTGACTGATACAGGACTTGACAATTAGACTGACTGTACACAAAACCGTCACTAGGCTGTCCTCTGAGCATTGTGTGTGTGCGTGCTTGAGTGTCACAACCATTCTGCAAACATCATCCAGCCATGGACCTGTAGGCTAATGCATTTCTTTATCAGTCTTCTATTCATCCGTAGGACCCATCAAGCTATAAATAGCTACTGGTCTCCTGTCGTGGAGCATTCAACCACCATCTTGTTTACAAGGCAGGGGAGGAGTACTTTTGTTGCCGGGACAGGTCCTGCTGCCTGCACGGCACAGCAGTGACAGGAGAGAGGACAGGGACAAACAAGCCTGTCCCCTCTCCACACCGCGGGGGCGGAGTCCTCCGGCCCGGGCTCGGGGATTGGGTTTCAGACACACACCACGCTGTGACAAACAGCACCGAAGCGTCGCATTTCTACTACAGAGTACCGCAGCAGTAGACATACCGAGGGACTCTGGTGGGCTGAGTGCTGTAGAAGCCTCAGAGCGGGCCCTGAAAGAGTAGGCACCACACTGCGTTTCACTGTAGAAGCCTCAGAGCGGGCCCTGAAAGAGTAGACACCACACTGCATTTCACTGTAGAAGCCTCAGAGCGGGCCCTGAAAGAGTAGACACCACACTGCGTTTCACTGTAGAAGCCTCAGAGCGGGCCCTGAAAGAGTAGACACCACACTGCGTTTCACTGTAGAAGCCTCAGAGCGGGCCCTGAAAGAGCAGGCACCACACTGCGTTTCACTGTAGAAGCCTCAGAGCGGGCCCTGAAAGAGTAGACACCACACTGCGTTTCACTTCTGAACCCTCTCAAGGTCGTCTTGTGGTTTTGTTTTTTTCCGTCAAGTGAAGCTCGATGATGACTGTGAGTACTGTGGCTCAGGAATCAGGCTCAGGCGAAGGTATTCAGTAAGAGGCAAGATTCTTTGGTAGCCAATTCATTCGTTCAACAATGTTGCAACATTAAAACATAGTGCAAGACACTACTGGGAGTCTATATATATATTATTATAGTACACTATACTGTATACTTCTCATTCAGTTGAGTTGAGCGTCACTTCTCTCAGTCAGAGAGTCAGTTCACAGGTGGTGATATGAGCTCTGCTCTATAATGACCTGAGCATCCACCCAGTACCTCTCCAAAGTCAGGGGACATTCAGCTCTCAAAACGCAGGCAAATGTACACACGTTGTACAGCAGCAAGGTTTATTTTCTTATCCAGCTGAGTTAAGACCAAGTCTCTGACCTTGCACCGCCATCTTTCACACACTTTTTAGGCTAAACTCAATTGTTTTCTTGTTCCGCTTTCCACAAGCACTTCCCTCTATTGTCTCACAGAGAAAAGCACGCACATCGACTACAATAGAAAAATAAACTATTTTACCACTATAAAAAATACAGAGGGAAGAATAATGTTTAGCCCAAAATAGGTCGTGGCACGCTCGCATGCAGGGACTGACGCCTGCACGCCTGGATGCATGGACGCCTGCACGCTTGGACGCATGCATGCATGCACGCACACACACACCACACAGGATGTCAGTAAGTCCCTTCTTTGAATCTGTCATCCGTCTGACAAGAAGCACCACTGAGGTGGATCGACCACATACACACGACTCATAGCTGTGTCTGTCTGTCTGTCTGTGTAGCACAAAGGCAGTGCTGCATGCATAATAACTAAATAACCTCACTGCTAAAAGGCCTTCCAAATCAATGCTTTTGCGAATGACTAGAAATTCCTGGGGAAAACGTAAGTGCAACACGCAACATAAGGACTCTGTTTTCACTTTGATGATGAGGGTTATAATGTGTACATACAGCTCAAAAAAGTTAGATTTGATTTATTTTAATTTCCAGGGTGTAATGTGACAAAAGGTAAAGATTTCACAGGGTATGATGACTTTCTATAGGCACTGTATATACATATATACATATATATATATATAAATAAAACTAAATAACCTCACTGCTAAAAGGCCTTCCAAATCAATGCTTTTGCGAATGACTAGAAATCCCTGGGAACAACCTGTGTGTGATCAGACATACAGCAGGCCTACTTGTAGGCTAGTCTGGTTTTGGCCACGTAGTGCTTTTACATACGTCACGTTATATTTACAAAGGCATGTGAAACAACAACAAACAAACACGGCCCTCTAAAAAAAACACAACATGCTTCTATGATAACGCGAGAGACGCCTCTTAAAAATAAATGCGCAACACTCAAAGCAATTCAATGTGCAACACCTTCAGCAATTCAGAGTCTAGCCACCGTGGCTATTTACTCCAAAGCCAGTTGACGGAGGCCAGTAGACAGCCACATCGCAGCTCCTAGGCTGTCAGCTACGAGGCCTTGTGCCTCTGGATTGTTGAAAGGCCAGCCGCTGAAATCAAAGAGAATTATTCATCTGAGACACCGCGTTTCCTTCCTGTCTCCTTTTATCTGATCGCTAACCCAATCAGACAGGCCGACCCAAGGCTAGGGGGCGGCAGAAGCAGGCGGGGCGGGGCAGGACGGGGCTGCTTGATGCTGCTCAGAATGACAGAGCAGACCTGTGGCCACAGAGAGGCTGAAGAGATGCAGAGAGGAAGTAGGGACAGAGATACTGCAGTAGGGACAGAGATACTGAAGTAGGGACAGAGATACTGAAGTAGGGACAGAGATACTGAAGTAGGGACAGAGATACTGCAGTAGGGACAGAGATACTGAAGTAGGGACAGAGATACTGAAGTAGGGACAGAGATACTGAAGTAGGGACAGAGATACTGCACAGCTACACAAAGCCACAGAGACACAGAGACACAGAGACACCACATTATCTTATACTATACACCATACTAAGTGTTCCCTAATAGTGCCCCCCGCCTGAGAGATAACCACGCTGAGCAGCACAGTAAAAGGGGAAATTAACTTTTAAGGGATGTAAATATAGAAATGTGGCGATTGAAAAAAAGGAAGGAGATAGAAGAAAAAAAGAGTTGTAGCTAATAGAAGCAGAAGTGCGTTCTACAATGTGTGTGTGTCACATTTGACGACTTGTAATTCCCCGAGGCACTTAACATAAACCAAGTCAGGGTCAGTTGAAATTCAGTTCTGGCCAGGAGATTTCAGGGTTACTGGCAGTTCTGGCAAGGAGATTTCAGGGTTACTGGCAGTTCTGGCCAGTAGATTTCAGGGTTACTGGCCAGGCGGGCCTGTGAGAAAAAAAGTGAATGTCGGACCCTGAGCGAGGAGAGAGAGGCACTTGATGAGATTCCATTCATAATGAGAGGAAAGGCTTGCAACAGTCCGTTAAAAGCTTAAAACCCCAATTGGCTTGATAATATTCTAACTAGGGAAACATGACTGGCCTTAGGCCTACTCAAGGTCGGCTGTCACAAAGCAAGGGGCTCCGTCAATAGGACTGCATTAGCCTATGCCTCGCGTCTGAGGAGGATGAAATGTGAGATATTTCAGAGAGAAGTTAAATAGCCTAAATCCTTTTCAGACACCCAAAGGCATTTATCTGGGTATCGCTATAGAGGATGCATGAATGTCTCTAGCTATATAAGAAAATCAAAATGTCCATAAGCTGCATTTCCATCTCAACTGCAGCAGTCTAGCCTAATTGCGGGGAGGGGATTTCTCTCGCACTGCCTTTGAAATGCGTCTTTCCCATGCATTTTCAAAGCCCTGCTAAGTGGCCTTGGACTGAACAAAATGTATGAGTGTGAAAAAATCCTCCCACACACACACACACGTACGTACGTACACAAGCACGAACAACTAGGCTGCAATTAAGAATTATGAATTACAGAACAGGGAGGAAAATAACAATTAAAGATCAGGCAGGATCTACACAGTCCGTAGACAAACGCTACAATGCCACTCCGAAATAAAGGCATCAGTTCCTCAGGCTGCGCCGCCGCCGCCCTCCGCCAGAAACGGAATCACCTGGTTAATATATTGACAGCCCGTGTAGATCAATAATGCTTAGACGACACTTAACGGCAAAGAGAGGATGGGGTTGTGGTCCCTTTGCGTGCGACACAAAAGGCAGGAGGACCATAAAAGACTCTTTTCGCCATAGTTCTGTCAGCCTCGTAAGTGGGTCAGAGCTCGGCTATAGGAGAGACGTCTTCCTTCCAGCGGAGCACTACGGCTCGTACTAAATCTCAACGCTCTACCAGTGCCCCTTGGGTATTAAGGCCTAGCTCACCTCATAGTGGTCTGACAGTAAACCAGTAGCGAGACTATAAAACTCAAAGCAACACAGGATAGGATGAGGAATAAAAAGGAGTAGAATTACTCAATTCCGACTTGTGAGTCAATCTCCTCCACTGATGGTATACAGACGATGCCTCGAGGCCTACTATAGGAAAAAGAATCTCTGCACTGCGCTTAAAACTCACAACACCCCAAGGCACTTTCCAATCTGCAGCGTTGATAACATCAACTGTCTCTTGCTGCTCTGGATTCTGTGGGAGAGCGTAGTTAGGAGCTGCCATTCTCCACTGATAAGAAGTGAAAGAGGAGGTTCGGGGGTTTTTATCAGCGTGAGGGCTTGGCTACTTGCTCAAACAATTGCATAGCCTACCTGTGCCATGTTGCAACACAGGGCTCAGATACAAACGCTTTTTTTCTTTCTTTTTTTTTTCTTTCTCCAACAACGGCTCTCTGTATTCTTTAGAAAACCGGTGAATAACATGAGATTAGGCTGTGTCTCAGTTCCAAACTGATTCCCCTTGTTTCTAATTCAGGACTTGCATTTGTCTGGCTGAGTGCCTCTTGGCTCAACACCCACTATGAAACTCTGTGTGATGACAGCCAACTTAGCTTACAGAATATACGATACTACCCTGTTTGAGTTGGACACCATAACAATTTACTCAATAGGTTTTTCGGATTACTGGAACCCACACACTTTTCTCTAGAAAAACAAAATCCTCACAGATTTTCCTTACAAAATTACCTTTACAGATTCATGAAATAATTTTCATTCACGAAGAAATCATGAAAGCTATTTTAAGTGTTTCGCATCTCTGCTGTAAACTTTGTGTAATCGCCATCGTCATAAATTAATCAGATGAGAGTTAGGTTAACACGTTTAGCCACAGGACAAACATACAGTAAGCACAAACAACATAAAAACATAATCTCAGTGTCATAATCTCAAGCATATCTGTGCAATAGCCTCACTAACCCTAGTCCTCTTCCGCCCTGCGTCCTGAAGACTGAACCAGATGGCCGAACAGGCTTTGTCCATCTCCTTTGGGATTTGGGATTGGAGCTCAAAATAGCCCACACCGAAGTGGAGGGAGAATATTCCATAGGGGAACCAGGGCGCGGATCTCTAGATTAATTCCACTGCATTACCCTGAGTCTGAAAGAGACTACGTCCTACTGGACTGAAATGGTGCGTTCACTAAGAGCCTCTTCCCTCACATGTTGCATAACCGCAGAGAAGGCGGCGGGATATGTGGATTTATGAATTATGAATCAGGTTTTGAGAAAAAAAAAAAAAAAAATCACCTATATAAGAATAGTCACTGCCAGGTGACTAGAGAGATGCCCTATTCTGCATCACTGGCATCTGATGAAGGCGTTGCCTGCAAGAAGGCAATAAAGCGTGTGATTCGACAACGTCAGGGTGGGCCTTAGTGGGAGTGACTTTCCTGAGTAAAGTAACTGAGTAAAGTATTTGTCATCATTTCATCTTAGCGAATCACAGGACTGCGAGGATGTGGTTCCGAACGGAGGCGGGACCTTGTGGTGCGCTGGCAAAAACACGCCCCCTGGGAACAAAGGGGGTGAAGACAAACGGTATCATAGCCAGTTAGCTGATGGTTTCACCGAGGAGAAAGCATGACACACCCTCCAAATCTGTCCTCTGGTAGATTAAGTCCTTTTAGCCAATGGCTACGCGTTGGGAGCGTTTCACAATCTTTTTATTGGGTAATAAAGGCCAAGTCTGATACTTTGGTCCACCAAACCTTCCAGGCATAGGGCGGAAGTGTATGGTGAATGAGATTAGGGTCATATATGCCATTTAGCTGATGCTTTTATCCAAAGCGACTTACACTGCAGTGAGTGCACACATTTCAGTATATATGGTCCCAGCGGGAATCAAACCCACAACCTAAGCGTTGTTAGCGCCGCGCTCTACCAACTGAGCCACAGAGGAGCACAGGGTTGGTCAAGTAGCAACTTTAATATCGGCAGACAAATCAGAAATAAACGTCATTATAATGAGTTAACAAAATAGGACTACCTGTGAGTTGACATGAATCCTCGTGTGCTGTTCAAGGAGTGACTATATCCAACTATCCCACAGCTCATAACTTTCAAATGACATCACATCCGACCCGGTATCACATGACAGCGCAGGCCAAAGGGCTGCAGACGGCAGTTATTAATAAACCAGCAAAGCAAGTGTGCTACAAAACAAACTCCTTCAATTCCTTTCCACTCCACCTCAAAGCGTCCAGGCAGCAGTCTGCTGTAATGGAGATGGTCATACTGATGATAGCCACGGTGTCATGGAGACCAGCGTGACTCTGCATCTTAATGGGCTCCTTCACACTCGTCACTCGTTTCAATTATTCATCCCCCGCTCCAGACAAACGACCGTAGCTCACTGGTGTGAACACAACAGAATGCATGTCACCCCGCCTGACACACGTTGCTGGTACTATTATACTATGTGTGTGTGGGACAGCATGCTAATACCATGTGATTATAGAATTGCAGAGTTACAACATGCACAGGTATAGGAGGCTTAGGAGCCAACCAAGTCCATGTGATTGTGATCAAACAAGGAAGAGATGTTGAATAGGAGTTCTTACTGTAAACTCTGTGAATACTGGAAGTCGTCAGGAAAAAAATGAGGAAGATCGCGAAGGGTGCACACAGAATATTACTTCCGTTTCACATGCACGCACACACACACACACACACACACACACACACAGACAGACAGACAGACTCACACACACACACAGACTCACACACACACGCGCGCAATATTACTTCAACAATTATCTTTGAAGAAGGTAATAAAACATGCTCCCACACAAAGACAGGAATCTTCACATCGTCTGATGACTGCTGAGAATAACAACCTCTCCATTGTTACTGTCCTCATGACCTCACAAGAAGCGGTTGTCCTGAAACCTGTTATCTTTTCACCAAAGTGAAGATGAATTTTGCTGTCCTTGCACAGGAATTGGCTCAGCATTTATTTATTTATTTATTTCAACAAGAACACACATGACCCTCCCAGACACCACAGAAAAACAATGACAGGGTGGCCTCACAAAGCCGATATGCTCCCTTTTCTTTCTTTTTTTTTATTCTTTTTTTTTTTTTTTTTAATCAATTTGTTCGGCCGCCTTGTGTGCTTTGCTAACAAAACAGCACTCCGTAGGACAGCGCTCCGTAGGACAGCGCTCCGTAGGACAGCCCTCCGTAGGACAGCCCTCCATAGGACAGCGATACACCGTGTTAACAGAAAGGGTAACCTGATACCGAGCATGAGTGAGACGATCAAAACACTCAGTTCACAACATCCAGTCTGGGCTTAACATGACAAGCAGAGGTGCTTAGAGATGGCTAGTACCTCAGCCAGACCAGACAGACGAGTCAGACTGACCCCCCCCGCCCCCCTCCCCCCACCCACACCCCGCCCGGCCGGCCATCCTCCCCAGCAGCCTTGTTCTCTGACACTTGCGACTACACACACCCATGTGACCGGGGCGCTGCACCGTGATCACCCCATGAAGGTCACCCTGCCAGCCAGACAGGCCCGCTGGCTCAGCCTGCCAACAGGGTAGGCACCACCATCCGGCCACCGGGCAGCCAACTGGGGCAAAAGTGGGCTTCTTGCCCAGGCCTGGCTCAGCACAGCACCAGGGGCCCGGGGAGCACACATACGCCCTGACAAGCATGCACACATTCATACAGTACTACACAAGCGACTACTACGCCCAACGCTCAGAGCCGAGCCGCGCAGTGAGGCAGGGTCGTTTTACCGCTAGGCCGACCTAAACGTATTTCTGTTCCTGTTTCTGTTCACTCCTCAGAGAGAGCGGAGGTCTCCCTGCACAACACTGCAGCCTGGCCCGGCCCTAAATCACTGTAAATCAAACATCGCTCCCTCTCTGCTGGTCTCCGGGGGAAGCCCATTTTAGATGCCCCATTGAGCTCAGGTTTCATGACCAACCCCACTCACTTATATGGGCTGGAGCTAAGCCTGTGGAGAGACGCGGTTAAACTGATTAAAAGATAGTAGTGATCCTATTAACCCCAAACCCACAAGTACACAGTCAGGTCAAGCAGTGGTACTGTATAACTATCAAGGACCACGAGGCTTGCGAAATCTTTCATTTTCACAGTCAACTGTCATCTAAAAACTAAGAAAGAAAAAAAAAAAAGATAATAAGAATTATTTTATATATTATTTTATTACAATTTGTGTTAAAATAGAAAAGCTCCAACAGAGCAATGATGACACTAAGCTAAAATACCGTGAAGCTAAAATACTAAAATATAGTCTCCTCAAACAGCCAGGCCACTAATGACATCAAAGCAAATAAGCACCGGTCCCTATTAAACACCGGGTCAAAAGGCATAGTTTATCGGTATGCGTACTCTCTGTTGACATTACCAGATTATTGAAGTTAAGTATTTGGATCTGAGTGACTGTTACGACATTACTGGTATTACTGGTACTGTCTAACAGGCGGCAACGTTCTATGGGAACGATTATAAATGACCACATCTAACAAAAATGTACCTGGTTTTGATTGATTTATTTCCTTAGTAGAGTACATTCAGCTCTGTTATAAACCAGGCGTTGAGAAAGAGCAGGGAGGGAGGGAGGGGGGGGGGGGGAGAGGGAGGGGGGGGGGAAGAGAGGGAGAGAGAGAGAGAGAGGGAGAGAGAGAGAGAGAGGGGGGGGGAGAGAGAGAGAAAGAGAGAGAGAGAAGCTCCATTTTACAGTACTGATAAAGATCACAGGATTGTTTGATTATTGAAGGTCGAACTAATTCCAGCAATCAAATCATCCACCCCAGTGGTTAAAGTTCAGCAGATATGCTGAGTATTCAGCGCGTGTTCCAAATCCACTAGGTCAGAAACTGCGGAGCACTTTAGTCCTTGATGTCATTGGATCTCACTATGTATGCGATGACATGAACCAACTGACTGGGGTACGTTACGTAAACACTGACCTGTACACACTAGCGGTGTCAGGGTGAGGCACTAACCGTCACCGCAAAAACGAACAATAGCCTACACGTTGACACAGAACTCACTAGGCATCCGTGATTGATATATTTTTTGTTTTAATTAGACTAGGGCTGTACAAATTAAATCAATCAAACAGATTAGTCATGCTTTAGTTGTTGATTTTTTTTTTTTTTTTTTTTTTTGTAAGTACTATCGAAGTACCTGTAAAACACTACATCGGTGTGTTCTGGCCGTGAGCAATAGGACCCCTTTAATGAGAGAGAGAGTTAGTGTTCCGCAGCTCGGCCGACATCCGTCACAAAGCCCACCTCCATCACTCCATCACCCCGAGCCCTGCCCAATGACGCGGCCCCAATGATTTCTTGCCAGGAGTGCATGCCACTGGAGCAAAGCTCTTTTCCAACAGATTTATAATCCCCAAGAGCCGCACGGCAAAAGGCACTTGAAAGAGCTCTTTATAAAGAGAACTAGCACATCACCTCTGGCCTGCAGCACCCACGGTCATTGTATAGTCAGGATAATACGCAGCGAGATTAAGGCTTAGTTGAGACAGTAAATCTACAATATGGCCCTGGCATGAATCACAAGCAAAGGAATCACGAACCTGATATAAGCTGCTCAATACAATACCCACGCAGAGAATATGACATTATCATGTGTTACAGTAGGCCTTTGTGATGCTGAAAGGGGCTTCAATGACAAAAGCACTGCTGAAATCAATATCACAATTCCAGGAAAATTGCCAGTCTTTGCTAGCCACAGTAGTATTCAGACACATCTCCCTTAATAACAGTAAGTAGCACTACTGATGACAACGGGGGAAGAAACCCCCACCCTCCCATGAAGTAGCCCAGCCAAAGCTATGTTTCACTAGTGAGTGATGGTGATTAATAAAATCTTCTAATGTGTGGACTAAGGTTGCCATTTCAGTGCTCCCCTCTTAAAGACCTGGACTGTTTCCAGTGGGATTTCTGTGTGTGGGAATAAACCTGTAAACTGTAAGAGATCCACTTTGACGATAGCTGCAAAGGCAGCCGAGATATCAGATTGCAAAACCAAGCTTAATGCACACATTAATAAGCTCTCGACCATGGAAAGTATAGGGCCTAGATGTTTTCATATACAGTACCTTCGGAAAGTATTCAGACCCCTTCGGGGTCCACATTTTGTTGTGTTATAGACTCAATTTAAAATGTATTAAATTAAAAGAATTTGCCATCAATCCACACACAATATCCCAGAATGACAAAGCAAAAACAGTTTAGAAATTTCTGTAAATTTATTAAAATTGAAATTTAGAAATACCTCGTGTACATCAGTATTCGGACCCTTTGCTATGACACTCTTAAAATGAGCTAAAATGCAAAAATGTAATCAACAAATCACTCAATGAGTTGAATTGAGTCCATCTTAATGCAAGGATAATGGTTCATGTCATTTTGGAATTAATATCTTTGTTTTTATAGGGTCTCTGACTTGCATTGGAATCAATTACACACTGTGTGGATCAGGTTGTCATTACAAACTGAGCAAATGGAGAGCAACAAAACTGCTCAGGAATGCGACCCTGAGGCCTGGGGAGACTTACAAAAATCTACAAAGTTGAATGGTGGACAGGAAAAAGCACAGTCGATGGGACAACATCATCTGAGTCACTCTACAAAATTGGTCTATAACCAAGTGGCCAAAAATAATCCCTTAATGGAAAATAATCTCTCCCATATCCATAATTGTGTTTGCAACAATGAATTCAAGTGATACAGAAAAGAAAGTGACAGGAAATGTGTTTATTTGGTTTTACTACAAAGCATTAAGTTTGGTGCAAATCCAGCACATGCAATTAAGTTTCTGCACCATCTCTCGTGTGAAGAATAGTGGTAGCTGCATCAAGTTATGGGTATGTTTGTCACCAGCAGGGACTGGGGAGTTTGTCAGGACCAAGAGAAAATTATGAAATTTGCTGAGTTGGTAGTGACATCCTAATCTACACAGTGTGTAATTGATTCCTATGCAAATCAGAGACCCTATAAAAACAAAGATATTAATTCCAAAATTACATTTTATCCTTGCATTAAGATGGACTCTTCAACTTACTTGAGTGATTTGTTGATGACATTTTTGCATTTTAGCTAATTTTAAGAGTGTCATAGCAAAGGGTCTGACTACTTATGTACATGATGTATTTCTGTATTTCAATTTTAAAAAATTTACTGAAATTTAAACTGTTTTCGCTTCGTCATTCTAGGGTGTTGTGTGTGGATTGATGGCAAATTATTTTAATTTAATCCATTTTAAATTGAGTCTATAACACAACAAAATGTGGAAAAAGTGACGGGGTCTGAATACTTTCGAAGGCACTGTAGTAGTCTGCATGTCTTATGTTGGCCTTAACAGATAACATTACGATAACGAAAACGGAGGTTAACAACGTCAACCTGCTGGGTCCTTTTATTACACGGCCATTATATCAATGTGTCTACCTCTTATCTTGATGTTCAGGTTATAACTAAGGTTGCGTACTAATAATGAAACGTCCAGGCAACTTCACTTGTGCATAGCAACTCACTCACTCAAACGGAATGAAAAGCTACTTTCTGGCTGGTCGGAGCCATGGACTTAGGTTCCACACAGAGAGCATCCGCTCTGATTTCAGTCAACAAAACAGCATATTTATGAGTTAATAGATGTATTAGTTAATAGATGTATTAGTTAATAGCGTATCTGTATAAACTGGGCTGGCCGAGCTGGTGTGGTGTAGTTTCGCACTTGACAGTGACTGACTGACCCGACAGCGAGTTGGCTGGCTGGCTTCAGATATTCCACACACTGACTGGGTCTGGGCAGGGCGTAGCGGGCAACTTGCTAGCAAGCTAACTAGCCACCAATGAAGGTGCCGTTGTGGCCATGCCAGATTGATTATACTACCTCGCCGTCCCGCCTTACGTGCCTGCCTAGTTAGCTAGCTACATTACTGGCGATCTAAAAGTTATCATAAATCGGGGAGATTCAGGTAGCGAGCTAGCTTCATCGATGTGATGACTGTCTGTGGCGTGATGCTGCCTGGCGGTGGTGATGATGATATACCCTGTTCAACACACACAGCCGACACTGTTCTCCGATCCCCGGCCAGCCAGCAATAACGCAATCAATGACTAACGTTAGCTAGCCGAGGGATGACTGACACAAAATGTGACCAAAGTCCTAATAACTGTACTATAGTCTGGCTATTGTTCTTGCCCTCCGTCAAAGCGTTTCACACACACTTCATACACACGCAGTGACAAGTCGCTAGTAGGTGCGGGTGGGCGAAGAGGGGGAAACGCTGCGTCTCATCTTAGCATTATAAGCGATGTTTGGAAAAGGTGCAGTTAGCTATATGTAATCATAAGTATTATATCTTACCTGTTGGTTAGTAGCTTATTCCCAATTTACGTAGTGGCTCTTGTTGTTTAGGTAACGGAGGAAAAAAAACAACACCTAGACGGGACCGCGTTGAATGACAACTGTGAGGTTTCCTTTCTTTCGCTCTGCCACTTTTCCAGAGATGACCTATCGTAGCGCATAGGCTATTCAGGGACTGTCTCTACCTGCATATTCCTGCTGAAAACGAAAAATGAAATATATGTGTTGTAATTTCTGGATATATCTGAATGATAAATGACTATCATACATTCAGCTGTATTTCTTAACTCATATTTTTAACCTACTTGGCATATAATAATAAAAAAAAAAAAAAAAAACGAGTGTGCAAACTCAAAATGCCACTGCAGCTATTCCAGCCAAAGTCGTCCACAAATATTACAGACGAGAAAGGTATGAGCAAATCTAATACATTAGGTGATTAATGACGATAACTGAAACGATCAACAGTTTAGTAATCAGCATAGCCCCATGTTAACAATAACCACGATTCACCCTAACAAGATTCTCCCTCGCAAACAAAAATAAAAGCTTAGTTTTGGATGCCATCTGCTGGCCGGTAGTCGACTTCATATGTTTTTTGCAGAGACAGACCTCGGTAAAGTTTTATATTGGATATTCGTTTTTTTCTCTTCTGTAGCACTTAAACCCAGCGTGACATGCCAACGGAAATGATATATTCCGAGTCAGGGGAGGATGGAGAACAATCGACACCTTTTGTCTTTTTTTTTTAATATGGTTTCGGATTTCACTCAACAATAGCTCTGAACCCCACCGTGACATGTCTATGACAATTATATATTCTGAGTCAGGGGAGGATGGAGAAAGATTTTGGAGGTCGGACCACTATGGAACGCCGTATGCGGTATCCGTCTCAAATCACGGAGCGCTCCGCCAAAAATAGCGAGGCGCGGCACTTGGTGGAGGAGTGCGCAAAACCCTTCCTTCCCATTGAAAACCACGGGGACAAGGCGCTGGCGAATTGAAAAACGAATCCGGTGGACATGGCCTCTTTAGCCAGCCAAATTAGTAAACTGAGTAGCTAGCTAGCTTAGGTCAAATTCCGATGATGGATTTACACCCTCTCCTCGGATACTTTAATTGCAACCCTTGGGTGAAGTGATATGAAAAAGGGGCAATGATATAACACACCTGGCTAAACAGACGTCTTGTATCAGAGGATGTTTAATTGTCATGGCACTGATTTAGGCTGTCCAAGGGAAATGCTGGAAGTGTTGCAGAAAGTACCTTGCAATGACCTTACTGGCGCATACTCACACATTCTGTGCTTTTCTGTGCACAAATTACCCGTGTGATTGGACCGCCCGACGGTATCTTTGACACCCCTGCTGTAGATTAACCTTTAGTGAATTTGTGCAGCTTTTCCGCTCACTAATGAATTTCTGAATCAAAGCTGCATGAGTCATGGTGCAATCAATAGAGCAAAAAAATGAAGCTCGTATTAACTAGATCGTGGGAGAAGGGAGTGGAGGAAGGGGGGAATTTACACATTGTACAACTGAGGGAATAATTATCATTATCAGGTGGGAAAAAAGTTGCTGAAGTCATCAGTGGGAGATTATGTAAAAGACTGACTCAATGCTGCAGTGGGCTGAAAAACAGAATAATCATCTTCCTTATGCAGTGTTGAACATGAGCATGAATGATTATTTTTATGTATCCTGTATGGAGGAATTCAAGCTGTCGACCAGCATGCCAGCTCTCTTTGGCTGAACAAGTAGGCCACTCCAACGCACCAGAGGATGGAGACAGGGACATCCACTCTTAACCACATTTCAGTTCTACATGGTTGCATTCAAATTAATCACATTTGCTTGATGTGCTATTCTATATTCGTAAAATAAATACAGAATGATTGTTGCACATCCTGTTTCTACGCTTTTCTTTGTGACAATTTCTTTGTTGTCTAATTTATGGAAAGCCATTTCATAATGAATGTTACCAGTTGAATGTATCAGTTGACATGTTGCATGATAGCCTACATACATTGTGTTTGCAATATTTGCATTGAAGAAGCTGTCAATCAGTTGCTTAAGCAGTTTAGTACGCTAGACTAGTAGGAAGTGACCATTGGTAATAAATACATCAGGGAAATAAACAGAGAATATGTGGGTAATTGACATTGAGATATGGTGGGAGAGGAAAATACAATAACATTGGAAAGGGAGTGCCGACGTATAACCGATGGTCGACAAAGGGGCGGCTGGAGGTAGTTTCGAGACGCCAGTTTCCTGATGTATTACCAATGGAGGCCCTTCACCAGAAGCCCTCATTTCGACGTAAGTGCATCGGAAATTTCTCGTAGTTTAGATGTAGTGACGACTCGAATCCGATCTATGTGTGCTGTCTGGGAGGTTTCTCTTCATAATCTTGAAAGCACACCAAGACAATTGTGGTAATATCCAACCAAAGGTAACCCTGACAGAGGTGACAGCATGCAGTATATCTAAGACCACTGTTCCCCATTCAATTACCGGTCACAACAGATACTGGCATTGGTTAAGTGTTGGTTGGTTAACACACCCGTTCGCATCACGCAAGGGCACTCATATTAACCCTTTAGTGGAGGATTGTTAGATATTTAGACTTCTATATACAGTGCCCTGCATAAGTAATGGGACAGTGAATCATTGTTTCTTCGTTTGGCTCTACACTCCAAAACGTTGGATTTCAAATCAAACTATGACAGTTAAAGTAGAGATTCTCAGCTTTTATTTGATGGTATTTGTGTATATATTGGTTTCACCATTCAGAAATTACAACACTTTTTATGCATGGGCCCCCTATTTTAGGGTACCCAAAGGTAATGGGCCAATTGGCTTGACAGGTGTTTCTGGTACAGTAAATAAGTAAGTGTTCCGTCACATCATTTGTGCAGGCATAAGACAGCTGTCAATGTCTAGTATTGATTCTAGGCTTTGCTTTTGCGTTTGGAGTTTGTCTGTCAACATGAGGACCAAAGAGGTGTCAATGACAGTAAAGGAAGCCATTATTAGGCTGAAAAATAATAAAACCATCAGAAACAAACTATCAGAAACATAGCCAAAACCTTAGGCTTGTCAAAATCAACAGTTTGGAACATCATTAAAAAGAAAAAAGCACTGGTGAAATCAGCAATCGCAAACGGGCTGATAGGCCAAGGAAGACTTCGTAGTGGATGACTGAAGAATGCTCATCATAATTAAGAAAACCCCCAAAACAACTGTCCCACAGATCAGGAACACTCTCCAGGAGGTAGGCGTCAATGTGTCAGAGACTCCCAACCAACAAATCAAATAACTTAACTAGAGCATAGACGACTTGATTCTATGATATGACAAAGAGGATCACGACAAAGAGGAAACCTCTAACAAGTGCCAAGCCACAACCACACTGGGAGACACCGAACACACAACTTAAATAGAGAAGGACATCACGAAATAATAGCCTGTTGTGCCAGAGTTCATGGGGTCACTGCCGCCCCCTAGTGTCTAGATGGAAACATGACAATAATTTCGTTTTCGGTTGATGGATCTGTAGCTGACCAGCTAATGTTCAGGGTCAGAATGCCCCTGATAACAGTGAGTCCTCTGGCACCACATGGCCTGATTAACTGAAATCTATGTATAGTAATAGTAATTGATGTATGGAGCTTATCATCGACAGGCAATCACATGCACAAACAAACCTATTGATTGATCATACCTGCTGTTGCTGATTCCTGCACATGAGACTCCCCTTTGAACTCCTCCTCTTCACAGTCGCTATATGATCCAGGTCACGGCACCAAAGTTACCGACCAGATATCATACCCAGATATCAGACCCAGATATCATACCCAGATATCATACCCGGATATCATACCCGGATATCAGACCCGGATATCATACCCGGATATCATACCCGGATATCAGACCCGGATATCAGACCCGGATATCATACCCAGATATCATACCCAGATATCATACCCAGATATCAGACCCAGATATCAGACCCAGATATCATACCCAGATATCAGACCCAGATATCATACCCAGATATCAGACCCAGTAGAATTGGTCTGTGCACCTCGAGAACACTTTAACACACGGAGCAAAAGCTAAGGCATTAGCTCTTGAAACTAACACAAGTTTGAAGGTTTCAGGTAATGTTACTCATCACTTGATGATCAGACAGTCAGATTAATGACCCTTATGATGTATAGCCAGAGAGTAAAAGAGTTACAGAAGAAATACAAAGTGTTCTCAAACTGACTGATTTTCTGCTATTGCTAAGACTGAACAAGGACATGTCTTTGTCTTTTGAAGTTATTTTCTTCTCATCTGTCAGTAGTTTAGAACAGCTCTTTTGAAGTACATGAAAGAGAGGATAATAATTTGTCTAAAACAATGTGAGACACCTCACTGTAAGATGGATAGGGCCAGAGGCTACAAATCCCGAATCACTATTCATACTTAAGACAGCTGTTAACAGGCTTATGAAAGAGGTTTAAGCATCGTGTTGCCTTTTATACAGTGGATATCAACATTCGAGGTCACATGTGAAATCCCCTGTTGGCCAGACAAAAAACTACATGAGAACTACATATTTTAAAAGGTTGTTTAATTTGAGAGGCTCAGCGATGTTAGGATTTTTAAAGTCTTGTATTGTACGCCCGGCATAAGCAAAACCCGTCAAAATTATCATCCTCGGGGCGCTTGGGGGCGTAGCACACTAATGCGCTTACCACGTAATCGCGGGGTTCCTGGTTCGATTCCGACCCTCAACCTGTCTTGCATGTCATCCCTCCTCTCTCTCCCATCCTTCCTGTCAATCTCTACTGTCTCTGTCCCAATGAAGCAGAAATGCCCTAAAAACATATAAAAAAAAACAACCCAAAAAAACATCATCCTCTGCCAAGAATGTGAGAGCAACCAAACGCCCTTCCCAGGAGTGAGGAGTGAGAACAGCCTAGTCCTTGGCAGGAACAGGACACTGAGACAGAGGATGATCGGTGGTAGGGGTGGGATCAAGGCATTCAGATCTCTCAGATCAAAGAGTGTCTTGCTGCTCCCAGCTACTCTGGGATACACAGTACGTCCTGACTTTCCAACAGAATCTCGCAGACTTGGAAAAGACGTAGATGAAATGCGTGCCGCTGATGGTATCTATAGTGAACTGAATGAGCGTGACGTAATATTTCACTCAATTGCAGCTCACAGTCAATGCGGGGGACACAGAGGAACAGACAGGTTACAAAAGCAACATTAGTGCATGTCAAGAGCTTGTCAGAGTGGCAGCAGGACACAGAGTGATGAGGGGATGTTTTTGTAAGTATTCATGCAGTGAAGGAGTAGGAGGCGCGTCTGAGTGCCTCGGCCCTGGGAAGAGGCAGATAGGCAGAAAAGGAAATAATTGAGTGACCTACTGAGGCACCATGTGTGAAAAACAACAACTGTTCACGTAATCACTACGCTAAAAGGCTTCTGAGGTGCGTGTGATGTTAGGTTACCTCTTGGTGAGCCTGCTGTCATTGGCCTTTTGTACTTCTTCCGTGCAGATTACTGCTTTTAAGCTTCCTTTCCAATTCTTTTGTCCATTGTTTAAACTCTCGATTTAGACATTAACAGTTGTCCTATCTTGTGCACTGGGTGACTTCCCTTCAGTTCCACCAAGGTGCTGAAAGGTTTCCATAAACCAGCCGTCAGCTGTCCACCTGGGACGTACTGCAGTGCAAATTAAAGCGTTTGAAGCAATGTATCTATCTGCTATCTGCAATGTGTTGAATCCCAGCCATGAAGTCCCACTTCCACTCTGACGGGAGGTCAAGTCAGGTCTCGTTTCTTTGTTGTTACGTTTAATACAAGAATACAATGCATCGAAATACCAGAGGCAGAGCAGCTCTACGACAGTAACACATAACGTGGTGGTCCTCTGGCACTCTCCCCCTCTCCCTCTGTCTCCCCCCTCTCTCCCTCTCTCTCTCTCTCTCTCTCTCTCCCCTCTCTCCCTCTCTCTCCCCCCTCTCTCCCCTCTCTCCCTCTCTCTCTCCCCCCCTCTCCCCCCCCTCTCTCTCCCCCCCTCTCTCCCCTCTCTCCCTCTCTCTCTCCCCCCCTCTCTCTCTCCCTCCCTCTCCCTCTCTCTATCCCCCCTCTCTCCCTTTCCCCCCTCATCTTTCCCTCTCTCTCCCTCTCTCCCCCCCTCTCCCTTTCTCTCTCCCCCCCTCTCTCCCTCTCTCCCTCCCTCCCTCCTGATAGACAAAAATGCTTGCCAAGTTAGCTAAAGATACTGTACATAGCAGTGGTCCTCTGTGGCTCAGTTGGGTAGAGCGTGGCGCTAACAACGCTTAGGTTGTGGGTTTGATTCCTGCTCCATATATACTGAAATGTATACACCCACTGCAATGTAAGTCGCTTTGGATAAAAGCTTCAGCTAAACGGCGTATATATTAGTATTATATTATTACATAACCCGCTGAAAGTTGTGAAAATATGAGTAGGCTAGGGCCCTATAGTGGGCCTGCTCTAGAGGTATTGTACAGATTTCTGTGCTGTATTCCGGAGTAGTTAACTGAAGACAGGAACTTTCAAATTATCTAGGAAATGGATTATGACATCAGAGAAGCACACTGTAAAAAACAGTCTCGGTGGAGCGAGATCAAAAAGTGATCTGTGATCACGTAGTAGCTTAACTGTTAAACTGAAATGAAGACCACTTCCTAGTAGGGAATTGTAATAACCATATTGAGGTTGAACATGGGTACACAATGATTTTTTAATTCTGTGAAATTCCATAGATCTTCCATTACTTGAATGTTTGTGTTGTCTAATTGAAGTGTTTTCATATGTGGAATAAGAGTCAATACCAGTAAATTAGTGGAAAAACAACGCGCGCACGCACACACACACACACACACACACACACACACACACACACACACGACCAATTGCGCCGCCCAGTAGAACCGCGGAAAACATCACACAGCAGGGAAGTTTCAGCACCATGGATAGCGCTGTTCAACTCATGGGACTACACTGCAGCTGGCACTAGAACTATAACTGATATGCCGGAAAAATATCCATATTTTCTAGATTTGTCATGAGGTTCAGAAACGTAGTGCTTTAGGCTACTGTATACAAGGATGCAACTTCTTTCGTTCCCACATCTGCACAGGGAGTTTCTGTAAGGAATTTCGGGCAACTGCGGTAGTAAATTTAATCAGATTCGGATGTTTAGCGTGACAGAAAGCGATTCCTAAATAGATGTGCTTTGGTTTGACTCTGGTTTCAGATTTGCCACATAACACGGGCGACTGGATTATATGGACGACAGAGCCTCTGTGAACTTTTTAAATAAATTGACATCTTCATTAAAGATGGAACCAAATAGTTGGAAATGCTCTTCCATAAAAGGACAACAAAACAGAGTAAAAGACTTGACAATCTGAAGGTGTGACACGATTACTGCTTCATTAAAGCTCTACTATCAGTTCGGCTCAAACTCCTTTTCCTGGATGCTACGCTCGTTAATAATTATCCTCAAAATGACGAAGGGGAACTTTGCCAAGGTTATTTCACTCTGGACTGTATTTTATACACACGTTTACGCACAGGTAAGGAGCCATTTCGTTGTTATGTTTTCCATGCATCAATAATTCCATAAAACTAAAAACATCCTTATTTATCCCATGGCTATCATTCAAAGAACAGATTTACTAATCCTCACTCTAATTTAGAATCATGCTTATTCTTTGCTGGCTCTTTCTTATGGAAATGCATTTCTTTATCTGTCTTAACAGTTGCCTGTCTGTGCTGATCTTACACTATTTTACATTGCCCATAATTGTTTACTGGTACTCAAAATCCATATGCTGTGTCTGTGTGTGTGTGTGTGTGTGTGTGTGTGTGTGTGTGTGTGTGTGTGTGTGTGTGTGTGTGTGTGTGTGTGTGTGTGTGTGTGTGTGTGTGTGTGTGTGCGTGTGCGTGTGTGTGCTTGCGTGCGTATTAGTGTGAGTAGATTATGTCTTTATGGTAATTACTTACTGTTCTTCAAAAGAACCGTGGCATCTCCATTTATCAATCATGCCATTACCACGGTTCGGTACAACACTTAGTATCTGATTTCGCTTCATGGCTCAAAATGTATTCAGAGACTGAACGCTGGTTGCATATCGTAAAACGTATTCAGTATTCAGATTACTTTTTTTTTATGTACGCAGGAGCATTAAATAAAAAATAAAATAAAAAAAATTGTTCAAAGAACCTCATTTAATAAACATATTTCTTAAGGACCCACTAAAGTGACTTTCATATCCATATCAAATCACTTCTGGGTAAAGGTTACCTGCTTTAATTGTATATAATTTAAAATGGTAAAAAAAGAAAAGAAAAAAAGAAGCAATAGCTTTTTTGCTCTACATAATTTCTCAAGCTGGGATTCACCTGGCCATGTTTGATTGTCCTTGTCATGACATTTCATAGCTTCAATGCTTTTAATGCCTACTTACCAAAACCACATTACAGATCATGACTAATTTATTCACACGGGTTGCAACAAATGTCTAAAAATGACAGTGGTGTTATTGTGACAATGTTATCGTGTAAATCCAGGTGGAGGTCATAGTTGAGCTGAAGGTAACTGGTTACCGAAGTGGTCAGTTCTCACCCCAAACTGCCTCACTTCTCACCCCAAACGTTCTCATTCTCATACCTTCGTCGAAACGTCACTGTTCCACCTCACCTTGTGTGAGAACCGATCCTAATATGGGTTCCGTACAACTGAGCCTATTCTATGCTTGCACTCTGTAGGTTCATCCAGAGGTGGGTCTCACAGCACAGGAGCAGATGTACCTGCTCTATGACATCAAACTCCAGTGTCATCAGAATGTCTCCACACACAACTCTGCAGGTGGGCAAGCTTCTACCACCCTGATGTGTCCCCGATGCTCACATGAATCATTCTGTCTTAGGCAGGGGTAAGCAAGGGAGACCCAGACTGCGTCATGTACAGTATTGTGTAGAGTGTTAGCCTCTGGGACGGTGTGCAAGAAGGTGGTATGAGGATTGTTGTGTATTTTGCAGAAATTAAGAATTAAGATTGAGAATGTAAAAAAAAAAAAAAAAAAAAACGGAATAATATCATTAGTTCCTGCTGTTCACCCAACCAGGGTGTGGATCACCCTATGAGGAAGATATTTTCTCATACCAGCTGAATCAATGCTTTAGTTTTCTGCTGTGTTAGCTAAGCTCAACCCGTGATTACTGCATTACTGCAGAACATCTCCTACCTCCTGTGCAGGGAAATAGCTTGGAGCTGATGAATGTGAAACTGTGAAAAACAATGTACCCAAAAATGTACCCTACACTCGCCGACCCCACGGGTGTTTCCTTTTTAGCTGCTACGTTCACACATTGTCCTCCAAACGTCCTCCCACGTCCCCTTGCTGTGTCTGTTGGATCATAACAACCAGCTCTTTGTGTTCAATCGCCAGCCATTTTATTCCCTTGGGGTAGGGGAGTATCAAACAGTAGGTCTGAACTGATAATGGGAAATAATTGTTAATTAGCCGAACGCTAACCCTCATTTATTTCAATCAAATAGTGCATCACGGCATTGCATAAAAATAAACCAGCTCTTGGCATCCATGCAGTTTTAGATGTTGACGTAAATGTTACAGTTTAATGGGATGGCAGCAGTTGCAGTGTGCACTATCCTCAATGGTGCATTCCTGCTTTACAGGAAGTGCGTCATTGAAAGAACTCATCCTCTTAAGCCGGAGGGGCCCATAATTGGGCTCAAATTCTGCTTTAATTCGAGTATTAATTTCATTTTTGATTATTTATTTCCTCGTCATGGGTAGTGTGCTATTCTGAACTATGATCTGAGCATATCCACCCAAAACGTCAAGGTGTTACCTATCAAATGGCATCCTGCTTTTGCATCTGATTTATTTCTAATGTTATAAGCAGTTTAGTTTGGGTTAGGGTTTAGTCAAATAGGGCATTCAGTAGAAGAGATTATCAGAAAATGTCAATTGTATAACCCTGAGTGACCCTTGTTACCTGTCTGACCCTTGTTACCTGTCTGACCCTTGTTACCTGTCTGACCCTTGTTACCTGTCTGACCCTTGTTGCCTGTCTGACCCTTGTTACCTGTCTGACCCTTGTTGCATGTCTGACCCTTGTTACCTGTCTGACCCTTGTTACCTGTCTGACCCTTGTTACCTGTCTGACCCTTGTTACCTGTCTGACCCTTGTTACCTGTCTGACCCTTGTTGCATGTCTGACCCTTGTTACCTGTCTGACCCTTGTTACCTGTCTGACCCTTGTTACCTGTCTGACCCTTGTTACCTGTCTGACCCTTGTTACCTGTCTCACCCTTGTTACCTGTCTCACCCTTGTTACCTGTCTCACCCTTGTTACCTGTCTCACCCTTGTTACCTGTCTGACCCTTGTTACCTGTCTGACCCTTGTTACCTGTCTCACCCTTGTTGCCTGTCTGACCCTTGTTACCTGTCTGACCCTTGTTACCTGTCTGACCCTTGTTACCTGTCTGACCCTTGTTACCTGTCTCACCCTTGTTGCCTGTCTGACCCTTGTTACCTGTCTGACCCTTGTTACCTGTCTGACCCTTGTTACCTGTCTGACCCTTGTTGCCTGTCTGACCCTTGTTACCTGTCTGACCCTTGTTACCTGTCTGACCCTTGTTGCGTGTCTGACCCTTGTTACCTGTCTGACCCTTGTAGCATGACTGACCCTTGTTACCTGTCTGACCCTTGTTACCTGTCTGACCCTTATTGCCTGTCTGACCCTTGTTACCTGTCTGACCCTTAGTTATTCCCCTTCACCTCCACCTTACCCTCTCCACCTCCACCTTACCCTCTTCACCTCCATCTCACTCTCTCCACCTCCATTTACCCTCTCCACTTCCACCTTACCCTCCCCACCTCCACCTTACCCTCCCCACCTCCATCTTACCCTCTCCACCTCCATCTCACCCTCTCCACCTCCATCTCACCCTCTCCACCTCCATCTCACCCTCTTCACCTCCATCTCACTCTCTTCACCTCCATCTCACTCTCTCCACCTCCATCTCACTCTCCCCACCTCCACCTTACCCTCTTCACCTCCACCTTACCCTCTCCACCTCCATCTTACTCTCCTCACCTCTCCTGCTGTGCCTAGATGACCTGTGCCCCCCCGGCTGGGATGGTCTGATCTGCTGGCCCCAGGGCTCAGCTGGG
>NC_139668.1:18233136-18240636 GCF_951799395.1 Argentina silus | reverse complement strand
CTCTACCAATGTCTGTTTTATATCCTATATCCCTCCCTGGTCTTTACCACCGTCCTTTTCTGTACAGGAAACTGGCCAAGTCCACCCTAGTGCTGGTCCTGGTGTTTGGGGTCCACTACATAGTGTTTGTGGGAATGCCACACACGTTCAAAGGGATCGGATGGGAAGTTAGAATGTACTGTGAACTCTTTCTCAACTCTTTCCAGGTGCTTGATTTTGCCCGGGATAGGCTATCCTATTTTGCACTGCATGTTTGTGGCTGTCATCTACCGTAGCCAGCTTGTAAATTGAAGAAGGCCCTTAAGGTTTTGGGGATTTTTCTGTAGAGATGTTAGAGATCACTTATTAACTCATTGTTGTGGCTGTCAAAACCATTGAGCTTCTCTGTCATTTGTCCTGTGTTTTTACATCGTGGCTGTGTGAAATGTGTTATGTCTTAGAGTATAAATTATTCCTCTTTGTGTTATTCCTCTTTATGTACCAGACAATTCTAAATTACAACAAAAACTAGCTCTTCACACATGCCTCTCACTTGCCTCTGTCATCCCACTTCAGGGCTTCTTTGTATCCATTGTCTACTGCTACTGCAATGGAGAGGTGAGTAATGAAGGCCATCTCCACTCTGGCCCTGGCCTATAGAGAAGGAGCACTCTGGTACAGGACCTCCAGAGCTTCCCAGTAAAGCATGAATTAATCTTCTCCACTAAAGCATGAATAGATTTCTCCCAGTAAAGCATTTCTAGCTTTGTGACTGCCGACGGCCCCTGGTCCAAGCATTGATTACTTTATCTTATGATGACTGATGGACAGATGATTCACTTACTTAAACAAATGTACTTGTTGTAAGTCGCTTTGGATAAAGGCGTCTGCTAAATGCCATAAATGTAATGTAAATGTAATAGATGTCTCCCAGTAAAGCATGAACAAATCTTTTCCACTGAAGCATGAATAGATTTCTCACAGTAAACCATTAATAGATGTCTCCCAGAAAAGCATTAATAGATGTCTCCCAGTAAGGCATGAATAGATTTCTCCCAGTAAAGCATGAATAGATGTCTCCCAGTAAACCATTAATAGATGTCTCCCAGTAAAGCATGAATAGATGTCTCCCAGTAAAGCATGAATGAATCTTCCCCAGCCTGAAGCTCATCAATTCACCATGTATAGATAACCTAAACCAAGTTGCACCCTAAACCACACCAAAACCTCCACTGTCTTCGGTCAGGTCCAGGCAGAGATCAAGAGGACGTGGACTCGCTGGAACATGGTGTTTGACTGGAAGGGTCCTCCAGCATGTACCAGCTACCGCTACGGTTCAGTCCTCACCACCCTCAACCAGAGGCTGGAGACCAGCAGTCAGTCCCAGCCGCCGGCCATCTCCTCCGCCTCCCCGCTCTTCTCCAGCAGGGTTTACCTCAGCAGAAGCCGAGGTGACAGCGTCAGCACACACACGGCCCTGCCCGGCTACGTCTTCAGCAGCTCAGACCTAGACAGCCTGCCCCCGTCCATCCCAGAGGAGGCTGACGACAGGGCCAAGTGGGTGGATGACATCTCCCTCCGGGAGTCCATCCCTGTGCGTACCGCTAGCACAGGGGAGGACGTGGAGGAGACCCTGTAGGCTGGGGTGAGAGAGAGAGAGAGAGAGAGAGAGAGAGAGAGAGAGAGAGAGAGAGAGAGAGAGAGAGAGAGAGAGAGAGTGGAGGGGAAAATGACCACCTGTGAGGATTCATAGAGACATTGATATGGGGCCTCATGTCTGTTGTTTCTATTTGCTTCACCTACATGGTTATTTGTTTCGATTTTGGACTGTTATTTATCTCTGAGACAATCAGACTTTTCTGTGGCTACGCTGTCCCTTTGATCAGGTATGCCTTTTGTGTACAAAACAAATTGTTTCATCTTCTTAAAAGTGACGGTTCAGTATTTCAAAACTTGTACCTGTTCTTTCCAGCTGTTGGCACTGGCATATATGAGCTATTTAGCAAGTACAGCTCACTGTAATCTAAGCTAATGGGGCAAGTAGACTGACAGGCTATTTCTATAGCATCAGATTGTACTTCAGCTGATAGTGCTTTATTCATGGGGGACCTTGTCGTATCAGTCGAGCTACACCAGTTTTCTCAGCATGATGCTATACAGACCAATCAATAACCTTTGTTGCACAAAATTCAGCCATTACCTCTCACACTCCATTACGGTCTTTTAATGCTCTCTTGTTGCTTTGGTTACCTCTGTGAGAAGTGGTTGGGTTATAATGACAATGAATTATTTACATTTAGAGCATTTAGCAGACGTTGAATCAGGTCACACTTTATCTTAGTGAACACTTAGTGAACGCTAATTTGCAGCTTAACGACTATGTCTGTCATGTTTAAACCTCTCAATTTTGGGCCCGATTGGTCATTGTATAGTTTGTACAAATATAATCTCTGGACTGAATCACTGTCTTGACTCATTCTGACACGCAATTCCTTGTTTATCAGCGCCATAAACAATGTATGTAGTATGTTGAAGCAGCAGGACTTTCACCCTCACTGTTGCCTCGCGCTCCCTTGACTTGAGTCAGTGGAATCCATTAACACGCGCAGGCTGCGCGGGTCGCGATGGAGACCCGCTTTCGCTCATCGGCGTTAATTCACACTTAATTGGAACAGCTGAATGGAAAAACCACGTAATTCACGTACTTCACAGAGTACCCAAAGGGCGCACGGCCAGCGCTACTTATTGTACATTTTTAATCATTGTTTTTCGATGAGATTTTGAAACAATTCCAAACTGAATCATGATGATATAATACTACTTCATAGAATATACATGGTATAACCCCATGCCGTTTGCTTGAAATATTCTCTCGTGTAGCTTTTAAAACAAGAAACAAAGTCTAATGGAAGTACAGAATTAAGACAACTCATGATCATTTTGATCAAATGATCTGAAACACTGGCCGAGGTAGAGGTCCTTTTGATTCATTGACATACAGAACCACTCTAGGGTCCTGCATGTCGGTCCTGTATGTCAATGAAGCATCGTAACAGCTGTTTGTGTTTGCCAGCTAAATGTCATTTCTTGAGTGGATCGTAAATTATGCAGAGTGGGATCAGCAGGCTTGGTCTCAAATTATTTTCCATTTTCTCCTTAAAACTTTTAATTGAATTTCTGGCCTGTGCTAGCAGTTGAGCTATTGTGCTGTCAAGCAATATTTAAAGGAGCAATCTGTGATTCACACAGTTAGCACAGGCATTAATAAGTCATTTTCTTTAAGAATCAATGGCTATATACCATTCATTTAAAAATCCAAGATGGATGTACCTACCTTACATTGCCCCTTTAAAATTGCAGAAGGCAAGTTTTAATCGTTCAAATATTGCCATGTGACCCTGCTATATCTGTTGCGATTCAGCAGTGACATTGGCTGGCAGAAGATCATTCATTACCTGAGACCGTCTCTAACACATCAAAATCCCTTCAGAAAGACAGTGGCTCGGTCCGACAACTTTTGGCATTGCGTTCTATTATCGTATGGACTCTGAAATCTCTGGTCATACATATGTGAACAATAACGCAGCGAGAATTCCTTGGTGTGTATAAAAACCATGCTGATGTTGTGAGGATGCAAACAACACAACAAATAAAATCAAAATGTCCATGTTCTTCGTATCACATTGTGATAATGCGTTGTACCGGAGAGACCCAGGACATACCAGGACATACCAGGACATACCAGGACATACTGTAATGTTCACATCATTGTTACTAATTCAAACCACACTCTGCTCTGACACTAACACACAGCCGGAAACAAGGAGCCAGCTGAAATCTCATCTTGTTTGCTTGTTAGTGTGTTAGTAATAAATCATGTACTGATATTGGTATATGTACACGTACCCGAGCTTTACCTCGACATGTTTCAGGTTTTGTGGTTCCTAACTGAGGAAAACTCAGGGCCTTGCTTTCCTGACAGAATAGAACCTCATAACAAAAAAACTAACAAAAAACCCCAACAACAACAACATCATTTATGAAGCTTCACAACGTTCTCCTCTGTCCTCTGTGGCTCAGTTGGTAGAGTGTGGCGCTAACAATGCTTAGGTTGTGGGTTCGATTCCCGCTGGGACCATATATATTGAAATGTAAGTCGCTTTGGATAAAAGCATCAGCTAAATGGCATATATTATATATTATTCTCCCAAACTCAGGGACAGAATAGACCCTCGTAACAACAACGACATCCTTTATGACGCTTCACAGTGGTATGGCACCAAGAGGTGAGCCAGTTTGTAACAAACCTGCACACTGAGATCTGCCGTCACTGCCTTGTTTTTAACTTGCCGTGTGCTAAGAAGGATTCATCTGGAGCCAAGGGCTGCTTTGGGAGAAGCTATTCTCCCTTTCATGTGGAGAGACTGGGATTGCCTTCGGTGGCAGGCCACAGTGGAACTCATCTCAGGAGCTTCTCATAGATGACCTACTTTTTGGCCAATGACAAGCGGAATGTTTGGCATTCATTTACTCCCACGGCTGTAGATTGTACGGGTTAGGACACGGTGCCCCTAGACACAGGTACTTGGAAGAATCCTCTTCAGCTAAACAGCTCTAGAGATGGGGGAACGAATGAGATGCTCCAGGATGCTTTGTCGCTAATTCTTTACGTACAATTTTGGCTTAAGTGTTGACTGTTATGGTTCATGATAAAATGTTAATCAATTTGTTATCATGACCCTCTTCGACCAATCAGGTAATTTCTTGACTATATTTGTCTATTTCGGGGACTCGTTTTCAGCTCATTTTCAAACGAGTTGCTGAAATCATCCTGAAATCCTGTAGAATCTCTCGAACAGGGCTAATGAGCTGTCTGATCTGGTCATCGGCAGGCTTGCCTCAGACCTCATATACAGACCAGTAGATTACAGAAAGGTGTTTTCTTTCATGATTCACAACCCCAAAACATGTCCAGCCGTTTGCCCATGATCAAAGACATTCGCATAAGCAGAGACATGAGAACATGCACACCCCTACTCACTGGGGGGATGCACCGGAAGCAACATTCTGTATGCGGTAATGAGAGGAATCTGAATAGCAGAGGTGGAGACCAGTGGGGAATTCTGACACACACTCACACACGCGCACACACACACACACACACACACACACACACACACACACACACACACACACACACACACACACACACACTCATTACACTTTGATATTACCAATCTAAATCAGTCGATTGGTTCAACAGTGGAATGTAATTGCATGTATGTGTCCATCTCTGATAATTACTATCAAGACATTGCTTGAAGGTCACACATACTGAGAGACACAATAAGCACTGATTTACAGCATTCAGTGTTCACAACCATCCCTGTCATTATGCTGTCACTGTGGAATGGGTGGCTGTTGTTTGAAATCCTGGCTGTGTTCCAAAATGCGTTCTTTCTCTCTATTTAGAGCGTATCCCAATTACGGTTTACACTCTAGACGCAGTTTGGAACACGGCAGCTGTGTCATGCTGTACAAGTATGTCGGAAGAGAGAGAGAGAGAGTTTTGAGTTGTAACAAACCTTTATAGGGAATGGTACATGTACTGTATACATGACCGCACGCCTTGCCTTCTCAGGACACGTTCAGACAGATAAACCTGACAAACATGAAGAAAACAACAAGGAGTTAAAGGCAGCCTATGCAGGATTGCGCCCTCTTTTGACCATAATGGGAATTACAACGACAATTCAGAATAGCGTCTCCTCCAGAAATGAACCTGCAAGTAGAGACACTCACATTCTCTAAACCTGAAGTTTCCAAACAATCCCCTCATTCCAATGTTTAGGTCGGATTCCAGCACTGAGAAATGCTTGCGGCTTCCAGGTAGTTGGTAGCCAGCCAATGAGCCGCACATACACACACGGGTCACAGGTTACACGCCCACAACAAGTGGTAAACGCCCAGGAACGTCCCGAACATTTTGGAAAAGCAAATTCAGGCAGACGGGCAGGGTCTTGACAGGTGCACGCACTGTCACAGACAGGCTGGAATGGATGATACTCACAACTTAGACAAAAAAATAACCTCAGTCTTTCATTGTTATCAAGGACCCTTGACACACTGATTAACACGTTATTTATTCAGACAACTATGACCTGACACTCTCGATAGGAGAAAATGGTTCAATCAAGGAGACTAATACAGCAGTTGCTAAAAACCAAACCAAGGCGTCTTCTTCAGCTGGTAAACAGTGGCATCGTTTCAACTAAACCTAGGGAATCATAATCATAACTTGGGTGGAGGGTCTAGGAGTCCTCTCCCAGGAAAATGTGATCTTTTGTCAGAGCATTTCATGCAATTCTACATAGTGTGTGTGCGCGGACATAACACGGAGCAGCTCAGGCCACTAGAGGGCGCAGTTGGAGTGATAGACTACGTGAACACGGTGGTCCACTCTGACCTGGAGCAGGTGCACCCTCCCAGAAGCCAGGTGAGGGCCCAGGTTTAGGGTTTTTGTTTTGAGGAGATCAAGATCTATAGGTATTCTTCTTAGTGATGAATCAAACCGCCCCAACTCATCTCTGAGAAAATAGATTTATTATTCAAATATAATTTACACTAATTAACACCCATTAAATCTGTTAATCAAAACAGCACAAGGAATATGAGTACATGTCAAACATTAGGATTTCATGTCATAACTCACATAAGACAGTGCGCTGGCAAGTTCACATACAAAAGCTCATTCAAAAAAAGTATTTGTCTTAATATGATTTTAAAAAGAGATCAAGGCAGGTACATAAACCCCTATGTCGATCCTTGAGTTTTGTTCACCAGACACAAACACAGACATCTGTATGTACACATGACATCATCAGATTGATTGAGACAACTGCAGCGACATTTATCTAACCTCTTAGAAATATAATTCTCTGTGACCACAGGGTGGCGCTGTCTGCCCTTCTGAGAAAAATCACATTGGCTTCGGCAGTCTACTCATCAATACTTTGTATTCGCCTCATCAGTCTATAAAACAATACCTTGCATTCACGCAATCACAACAGTTATGGGTTTGTTCAATAGACTGCCACTCTGAAATACTGATATATTGCTAAAATCATATGGATATCCTCAAAATAATCTTTAAAGGTCCAGTATGTAGATTTGAGCTTCACTGTAAAACAGTGCTAAATGGCCATGATAAATCGGTAGCGATCAAGGAATGAGATCACATGATAAAGAACGTACATTGAAGAGCGCTGATTGGTCCAAACGAGGCGCTTTCTAAAATCGGATGTACATGTACCGACCTATTTTGCGTTTGTCTATTTTGCGTTTGTCTAAAAGCTTGTCACTTTTAGAAAACGTAGCATATGTACGTTTTCAAATTTGGAAAGAGATGCATCAACGCAAACTAAATGTTTCACCTTTAAAATTAAAATGTATAATACAAAAACTTAAATCTTTGCTTTGAAATGTTAGTTTAGCAAGACGGGATAAAGAACTACTTCCAAA
>NC_139668.1:18213136-18228136 GCF_951799395.1 Argentina silus | reverse complement strand
CAGACCAAGGCTAACCTGTCTGTCAACCTGATTTGTGCTTACAGAGCAGTGGACCTCAACCCTGGAGCCACAGGTCTCTGGTCCCAATCTGTCTCTGGTTCTCTAAAAGGTGTCCTCACCTCAACGTCATAAACCCAGAATCCTCCCCACGTGTTATTCCAGTAACACAAGAGCAACTCTGACCACGTTGACAGACATACCACCCACCCAACCACCCACCCAACCACCCACACACACACACACACACACACACACACACACACACACACACACACACACACAAGCATCGGGAATTCACACAGCTACGCTACCAGAATCATGGAACCATCCCTGTCCCTGAATCACTGGGGAACATTCCAGTGAGATCATTTTAAATTTAGAACACAAGTCACCCCCCCCCCGCCCTCCAACTCCACACACTCACACACTCATGCACACAGTGCAGTGGCTCACTATGATCTATAGATATACTCAGTCAGGGTGTGAACAGTACAGTAGAAAGTAAAGACTCCTGCTTAGTTAGTCATGATGTACGAACAAGTATTTCTGGTCTGGTATCAGATAATCCAGATAATCATGAAAAGGCAATGTCACATATCAGGTACTGACTCTCTCTCTCTCTCTTTCTCTCTCTCTCTCTCACACACACACACACACACACACACACACACACACATTATCAAATGTACTTTTGGTTAGTGAAATACTGAGGAAAACTGCAAGAAATTGAGAGACTAAGAGGGAAAGAGCAGGGTGACCCCCTAGTGGCCTGAGACGGCACCAGGCTGGGTAGCACAATGTGTGTAGGTGTGTGTGTGTGTGTGTGTGTGTGTGTGTGTGTGTGTGTGTTCGTGTGAGCGCGTCTGTGTGTGTGCGCGAGTGTGTGTGTGCGAGTGTGTGTGTGTGCGTGCGCGAGTGTGTGTGTGTGTGTGTGTGTGTGCGTGCGTGTGTGTGTGTAGGTACATACATGCATGCGTGTGTGCGTGCGTGCGTGCATGCGTGTGTGTGTGTGTGTGCATGTGTGTGTGTGCGTGTGTGTGTGTGTGTGTGTGTGTGTGTGTGTGTGCAGACTGATATCAGAGTATCTCTGTATCTCAGGGTCATCTGAGATAGAGTGAGCTGTAAAACAACACGTTTGTAGAGAACACACATGTCTAAGCTTGAGAAGCATTTTAACTAAACATATGATTTATGGTAGGCCTTCATGTATTTTAACTCTTAATAGTCTATAGGCCTACAAAATGAACATATCACATATTGCTACCTCTACATAGACTATCCTCGAAACACAACATTATGAATGAAAAAACAAATATGACCCAGCAGCATTGTGTCTGACTCTTACCCGGACATAGAGTGTGACCACAGGGCCATCCCCAGGCACTGGGACCTGAGAAGGGCCCTTCTGTTCAGGTGATGAGGATGAGGAGGAACTTGAGGAGGAGGAGGACGATGATGACGATGATGACGATGATGAAGAGGATTTGCGAGAGCCGGCTTCATCTCTGTTCATCTGCTCCTGCAGAAGCTCCCTCTCCTCCTCCTCCTCCTTCTCCTTCTCCTCCCTCTCCCTCGCCTCTCTCTCCTCTTCCTCCTGCTTCTTCCTCTCCTCCTCCTCCTTCGCCTCTCTCTCTTCCCTCTCTTCTCTCTCCTCTTCCTCCTGCTTCTTCCTCTCCTCCTCCTCCCTCGCCTCTCTCTCTTCCCTCTCTTCTCGCTCCTCTTCCTCCGCCTTCTCCTCCCTCGCTTCCTTGTCCTCGGAAGAGCTGGAAGAGCTGGAAGAGCTGGAAGACTGTGAGGAACGCCTCTCCCTCTCTCTCTGTTGACGGGGCGGTGGAACCGGGGGTGCGTCTGTCAGGCCAGCTCGGGTGTTCTCATATTCCACTGTGGAACCGTGGTCGTCTCTGTCGGCCACATGGGAGTCTACATCGCAGTAGACCGACTCGTTCGCATCGCTGGGAGTCTCATACACACCAGTGCTCTGATTCTCATAGGTAGGCATGGCTGTCGGGCTGTCTCTCTCAGTCGGATCCTCATAGATGTGTTTCTCCATGCTGTGTTTGTCTGGGTAAAGCCAGGTGCAGATCCGTCTCGCATCAAGCAGCGTGTGCGTGTGTGTGTTTGTGTGTGTGTGTGTGTGTGTGTGTGTGTGAGAGACGGTCTGGAGAGCGAGGAGGGAGGGCGTTGTGTTGTAAATGGCCGAGGGTTCCTGCGCGCGCATGAGCTGCCCACAGTATCCACCTACGGTTGCCATAATTACCGAGGAACTTTGGACTGGGGGAGAACTTTAGCTTACTGCACATGAGGAGAGGAGAGTGTGTACTTACAGAACACACTGTTCACTAGTCTACAGGTGAAAGGAGAGGAACAGTTCATATTTGGGGGAAAAGGCCCAGACAGTTGCTTGTCGTCGCTATTCCCAAGAGGGGACTCACACTGAGAGAGATGGGATTAAAAGGTAGCATGTTGTGTGATCTCATGAGAGATCAATTGACTTGTGTGGAGGAGCACTTAAGACTACCTCAGGTGACTGAGGCACGATTTGGGAAGTAAGATTTGTTGGCCAGGTACGACTGAAACTGAATTTGAGAGAAGGTGGGTCAGATGTTTCTTTTGGCTTCAGAGAGATCAGCTCAGTTATGAGCTTTGGAACAGTAGGCTACACACCTCATGGAATAACCAAAATGATCAGATTTGGGGATATATATATATTTGGTTTTGGTTCAAATAACCATAATGAGCCCACAATATGGGCCAACCATTATTATTATTTAATTATTTATTATTATTATTATTATGAGGCGACAATATGCCACAATAAGCCTCTCTGTCGGCAGCGTACATTAATTCACATTTCTCCAAACGTTTCCGTAACATCGGAGTCCCGCCCATCAGCCAATCAGGAGGCGTCTAATGTGAGTTTGCGACGCCCGCCTCGGTTTTCTTCATTCCGATTGGTTTGTCCAGCTGTCTGTTAGCTAGGTAACAAATATGACGCTGTTTTCTATTTTGAGGAAGTTTCAAGACGCTGTCAGGACGAACTGAAGAAACACAGACAGACAGGAGCCATTGATTCATTTTGGAAGTCCAGGTCCTTTAGACGGAAGCAAACTGAAGTCAGCATCTAAACATATCGGCAATCAGATGTTAATTCAATAAAATCCGTGGAAGGTGCGTTTGTTTACCACCCATCTTGCGCAATCAAGGCCTATAACACTAAGCCGACTGGCCAGGTAGGACTGTGTTAGTGGGCTACTGCTACGTGCACCTTGATCAGGTGACTGTCCCCTCGTCTCTGGCTCTCTGAAGGCAATTTGGACTTGCTAGGCATATTAATTGCTATTACTACTATTGATAGCTTTGTAACTTCCTGGTTGCCTACCTCGTCTGACTGTTTTAAGTCGTGTGTGCTAACGTTGTCCTGGACTGGGGACGTTTTACATAATGGAGGTTTAACTGGCCTTTCGTTTGTTTCCCCCTAGGACCATATGTACTGAAAAATGTATGACACTCACAGCAATATAAGTGGCTTTAGGTAAAAGCGTCAGCTAAATGGCATACATTATATTATTATTATTATTATTATTATTATTATTATTTTATTATTATTATATGATCATTTAGTTAGGGTTAGTCCTGCTCTTGTAGTCCTGCTAGGTCACAGCTGTAATGTAATTCAGCGTATAAGTGAAATTTCACAGTTCTCCTGAAACTCAGTGGCCTCTTTCTTCTCCCTAAGTTGTTTAACTGCCTCAGATTGATAAGTAAACAAGAAAATTGCATTTAGAGGAGCTAGAGGGAGGAAGTCTGAAAAGGCGAGTTAGTCTAGTGATTTAGAGTGACAGGAAATCCAATAAAACCACATATATCTCTCTCTCTTTCTCTCTTTCAGGATGTTACTCAGGGTTATGCTGTGTTTCCTGTCTGCCTGGTCCTCATTGGCTGCTGATCGCCACGCAGGAAGTGAGGCAGGCAGCGTGGGCCCTACTCCGGTGCTGCTGGTGTCATTTGATGGATTCAGAGCTGACTACCTCCAGCGGTTCTCTCTCCCCAACCTGCAGAACCTCTACTCTCAGGGAGTCCTGGTGGAACAACTTACCAATGTCTTCATCACCAAGACCTTCCCCAACCACTACAGCCTGGTAACCTCTCACCTCTCACCCCCTGACCCCTAAACAACCTCAACCGCTACAGCATTGTCATGGTCGCCTAGCTAACCTTTCACCCCTACCCCCTGACCCTAACCACTATAGGTGACAGGGCTGTATGCAGAGTCTCACGGTATGCTGGCCAGCAGCATGTATGACCCCGCTACCCACAAGCACTTCAGCCTTGCCAACGACTCTGACCCCTTATGGTGGAACCAAGCCGAGCCCCTCTGGGTCAAAGCGTTGGATTCTGGGTACTCGACAGCGGCAATGATGTGGCCGGGGTCAGATGTGGTCATCAGGAACCGCACGCCCACACACTTCCTCCCCTACAACCCCGCTGTGACCTTTAGAGAACGCCTTGGCAACGTCACAAAATGGCTGACTGGGGAAGGGGAGGTCAGGAGCCTTTTATTTTTACAACAGTGTCTATTGTTCTGTTCTATATCTGTTGTCATGGTTTTCATTGTTACTGTACGTGGAGATTAATATATATATATATATATATATATATATATATATATCTGTCCCCCTGTGTATCTATTTTTCCATCCAGAAGAAAGGTGTGTCCTTTGCTGCGCTCTACTGGGAGGAGCCTGACAGGACGGGTCATATGTATGGCCCTGACAATATCACTGCAATGGGCCACGCCCTTAAGGAGGTACACACCTGTCTGTCTGTTCCACACCTGTCTGTCTGTTCCACACCTGTGTCTGTTTCACACCTGTCTGTCTGTTCCACACCTGTCTGTCTGTAGTATCTGTTGCTGGACACAGGGTGAGAGGTGTTAGTTTTTTAGGCTACAAACAAATCCCCTGGCTGCTTTACATGTATTGAAATGTCCCTCTCTGTGTGTTGAATGCAGTGAGGGCCCTTCTTTCCCACTAGCTAAGGAGTGTACACAGGTATACCTGTAAACCAGTAAGAGAAAAGTCTATGTACACATTCAAGAAAAACAATCATTCTTTCTTTCTTTTTTTTTTAAAGATGCGTATGATTATCTTTTTGTGTCTAATGAGATATTGACTTGATGTGCCGTGTTCAGGTGGATGAGCATGTGGGTCTGCTGGTGTCGGAGCTGAACCGGACCGGCTTGTTGGGTCGGGTGAACGTGATCGTGACGAGTGACCACGGAATGGTCCAGTGTTCCTCTGACCGCATCATAAGGCTGGACTCCTGCCTCCATTCTGACAACTACACACTGATAGACCTCACACCCGTCGCTGCAATAATACCACGTGGCGGTGAGACACACACACACACACACACACACACACACACACACACACACACACACACCAGTGGCGTTTCCTGTCTCTGACATTTGAGGAGGCAGATATTAAGAATGAAACCTCACTAGGGGGGGTTTCAAGGGATCATGCTGTCTTGTCTGTTGCACTTTGCCCCTTGACTCAAAACTAGATTCAGCCTGTGTGTACACACACACACACACACACACACACACACACACACACACACACCAGTGGCGTTTTCTGCCTCTGGGATTTGAGGAGGCAGATACTGAGAATGAAACCTCATTAATGGGGGTTTCAAGGGATCATGCTGTCTTGCCTGTTGCACTTTGCCCCTTGACTCAAAACTAGATTCAGCCTGTGCGCATAAATAACAGTACTCGGGGGGAGGTGGGGGTACTGTTTCACTAGCAGCCCATTCAGAGCCGACCCAATCAGCTCTGTCATGTTTGTTCTATTCATTACTCCTCAACAAACCGTGCCTTCTCAGCTGTCACCAGAGTACATAGACTGAGCTTCACATCCTCTCCAAACATTCTAGAAGGAAATAAATCCCCCCCCCCCCCCTGTCTCCTCCACACATCAAACTGTCATTGGCAGCTGGGCATGACTACTTTAAAGTTAGGAGGCTCTCAGGGAGGGCAGAAACAAAACTGTCTCTGACCATACCGTTGTAAAGCTTGTCTTGAAATATCAGTGCTCTGTGTGTCTCTTCATATTTCTTGACAAATTAAGCAGTTTTGTTCTTGCTTTTTTTTTATTTATTTTTATTATTTTTTTTAAATGCAAAGTTTTGCCTCCTCCCACCACACGCCCCCTGACGCACCATCTCACCAGGAGCCGTTACGTTATTTGAACCTTTGCTAGATTCTAACCTATTGCCATTTTAACCCTTGCTGATTCTGAATCTGAATCTGAGACATTTTGACTACAATTACAGTAGACATGATTAAAGTTGTATCCTGTTAAAATGGGTAATTCTGTCATGATACGTACATCATGTTGCTGAAGTGAACTGTGTTTTACATAGTGTTTACCTAGCAACAGTACTTTGATTGGCTACAAAATGAATATGTATGCGTGTTTTGGGATTAAAGTCACTCTAGAATGTTGACAATTTGGGTGACTTTACTCACCCTCGGCACTAAATGAATTAAAGGAGCTGTGTGTTTGTTGACGTCCCAGACCCTGAGGCTGTCTTCTCCCTGCTGAGAAAATGTCACGCCCACATGACTGCCTACCTGAAGAAGGCCATCCCTGATAGGCTGCACTATAGGAACAACCAGCGTATCCAGCCAATCATATTAGTTGCAGATGAGGGCTGGACCATCGTACAGCGGGGCGGACTCCCGCGATGTAAGTCTGTCTACACACACACACACACACACACACACACGCACAAATGTATCTACAGCGCGTACACACACTCTCTCACTCCTAACCCACTCTCTGTCTCAGTGGGGGATCATGGCTACGACAACTCCCTTCCCAGCATGCACCCCTTCCTGGCGGCGACGGGGCCAGGGTTTCGTCATGGTTACCGTATCCCCAGCATGCAAAGCGTGGATGTGTACCCGCTGATGTGCCGCCTCCTCTCCATCCCCCCGGGGCCCAACAACGGCTCTCTGGCCCAGGCTCGCTGCCTGCTGGCTGGGGAGAGTTGTCTGGACCTGCCCTTAGTGGTTGGACTGGTGGTGGGAGTTCTGATTTTGCTCACCGCACTCACTGGTGAGTAGTCGGGGTGGTGTGTTACGCTGTCCACGTGTCGTACAATACTCCTCACAGGCAGTAGGGGGGCTCTACGGTATGTGTGTGTTTTTAAATGACCTAATCAATCAATCAATCAATCAATCAATCCATTCCAGGTTTGTTCATGTTTCTCAAACCGCGGCGCCCGTCCTCATCTCGGCCCTTCCAAAGGCTACAGCTGGAGGAGGACGATGACGACCCTCTGCTGGAATAGGCCAATCAGAGAGAGTCATCAGATCATAGGCCAATCAGAGAGAGTCATCAGATCATAGGCCAATCAGAGAGAGTCGGCAACAATCGACCATCCCTGGCACTCTTCAATATGCAATCAGAGCTCCCTGTCACCCCTTGAACCGATGGCCTGGCCTGGCGGAGGTCTGGGCTGTGTCTGGCTTTTAGAGGTGGTGGGGGGTGGCTTAGAAATGGTAATACTGTTATTTATGAAAAAATGCTTTTATTTATGTTGTTCCAAGCACTCCCTAGCTTCTAGAACTGTAGAGGGTTACTGACTGCTACCTGATGGGTATTTTACTACCTGAAGGTTCTTTTACCTGTGTTTTATACTGTATGAACCGCTGCTTTAGCAGAGATGCTACTGAGAGCTGCCTACCAGCTTACTGCACAATGCTCTTAGATCTTTGTAGTACAACACACCATAGAAACTAAAGGTCATTATAAGAAACTGTAGATACAGAGTATGTTACCAACCTGGGTCTGGGATTACTTGAATGTGTTTTGTAAGGAAAATCCATTTCCATCCAATATACCCTATACCTCCTGCTGTATTCATATTTAAGTAATGCACTTGTTACCAGCAAATCGTAAATATAAGAATTTGTGTTTTTGTTTGTTTTGTTGGGACAGATTGGTTCAGTTAAAAGGGACATGAATATGAAGAGCTTCATGAAGTAATATCTCTCTCTCTCTCTCTCTCTAATGATAAGTCGTGCCTACCGATCCAGAGGAAATGGATTTAGAAACAGGACAGAACCTTTCTCCCTTTTGCTGAGTTTGAGGTTGGGCTTTAGGTTTAGGTTCTGCTGATAAGGTACAGTTCTGTGTTTACTGAGCCCATGTGGTTACGTTACTGAGTTTTGTCTGTAATGATCAAATCTAATCGATACATCTGATTGATTGCACCATAGTTCTGTTCTACTGGACTTTCGTCTTTTACCAGTGTGTTTGCCGTACGTTTCTCTTCGGGTTTCTGTATTTTTGTCTTGATTTTTTTGGTTGTGCTTTTGCAGGGAGTTGAATTATTTCAGTCCAAAGTGTGTCAACTGTCTGTCTGTAACTTTTGTAAATGAACTCTTACTCTTGAAAATGAAACATGCTGTATTGTGTCAATGGAGGATTTAGGGAGTCCTTTATCTGGAAGCGTCCACCCTGGGATCTGAAGGCTGGGGGTTCGATCCCTGGCCGAGTCATACCAAAACCTTTTTAAAAAAATGCTTCTCTGCTTGACACTCCGCATTAAGGAGATGGGCTAAGGTCCTGCGATAGATTCCTTACTTGTCTTAAAAAAATGCATTTTTTTTTAAAGAAACATTGGAAATGTGTGAGTTTGTCTGTTTTACACGTTTAGACGCTGCCCTGCTGGTGTGTGTGTGTGTGTGTGTGTTTCATACACACTGTTAGATTGAGCCCTTTGCACTTTGTTATTTATGTGTGTGTGTTACAGAAGATGATGGTAGCATTGAGGAAGGAACATGTTACTGTCACTATGCAAAGCACCCAACTGTTCTCCAGGTTGGTTCTGAACGCTCCTCTGCTTTAACCTGTTTCTCATCAAAGACGGTCAGTTTCATATTTTTGTGTGAATAAAGTACAACAAATAAATGAAGTGTTTCCAATGTCTGGTTGTCTTTGCTTCTCCTCCCCCTCATCTCTCATGGCCACTTTCTGCTCCTCTGTCTTGTTCAGAAGTGTGGATTCTGCTACTAGCTAATCCTTAGACCAGCTGTGATGGTGCATTAAAGGGCAGAGAATGTTGTTCTGTGTTGTTCTTCTGATGTATATGTGTAAGTGAGTATATATCTGTGTGTGTGTAAGAGAGAGATCTCCCTTGGTACCATTGTGAAGTTACAGTCAACCAAGAAACCAAGACAGGGGTGGTTAGTAGCGTAGCACACTAATGCACATACCACATCATCGCAAGGTTCCTGGCTCCATTCTGGCTCTTGACACGTTTTGCATGTCATCCCTCCTCTCTCTCAACCATCCTTCCTGTCAATCTCTACTGTCTCTATCCCAATAAAGCAGAAATGTATATTATATTATATTAAAAAAACAAGCTGGCACACACTTTGGAAATTGAATCGTTTATAGATTTTTCTTCATTTTAGTCACAACATTATAATGTATTAAAATGGAAATATATAAAATTGAAATACTGTATGTTTGTATCTTGTTTTAACAGATTAAACTGTACACATTTCATATATATCTGTTTATCTAATTAAAATCTCTGTCATATTATCTCTGTAGCAATCTGTAGCATCTCTGCATCATCACAGATTCATAGTCTTTTCTGGAGGTAATTTAACAAAAAGATCACATCTTGGCATCTGGGATGATTTCATAATCTTGTCACCCTCCCCAGAAGCATGTTCTCAGACACACACAAAATACATACAAATTCACAATTGTAAATGTGGCATAATATCTGCATGTGATTGTTCGGGATGATTGTTTGAGGATATTGTGCGTCAGATACATTCAGAGTTGTCTACTGAGAAGACAGGCTGAGATCTGCAACAGGGAAGGGAGGACGGATCAGACCAGACAGCAGAGAGGAATGAAGGAGGTTTAAACAGTGATGTTATTATCATTTCAAAAAGCAAGGTCATTGGGAGTTAGCCAGACAACTCTCTCACTCATACAGTTCATGTATGATGGTATGCTATGTATGGTGTACTCAACATAGGACACGTATGTATGGTATACTCAACATAGGACACGTATGTATGGTGTACTCAACATAGGACACGTATGTGTGGTATACTCAACATAGGACACGTATGTATGGTGTACTCAACATAGGACACGTATGTGTGGCCCTCTGTGGCTCAGTCGGTAGAGCATGGTGCTTAAAATGGTTAGGTTGTGGGTTTGATTCCCGCTGGGACCATATATACTGAAATATATGCACTCACTGCAATGTAAGTTGCTTTGGATAAAAGCGTCAGCTAAATGGCGTATATTATATTGTATGTTGACTTTTTATTTCACCGGCTAATGAATGTGTGATATGTGTGTGTTACTGTAGGCCTGCCATTGTGTTCCTGATGGACTGTGGTTCTCTCTTGCAATGAGTCTCCAGTCTGTAACATCATTGCCACTAGAACTAATTCCTACCATTGTTGATTGGAAATACAAGTATTCTATTATTATGGAATGGTATTGAATTGACTGAATTGACTGAATTGACTGAATTGACTGAATTGATTGAACTATGGAATGGTATTGAATTGACTGAACTATGGAATGGTATTGAATTGACTGGACGCTTGCAAAAATGTTGAAGCAGATAATGACATTATATCTGAATGTTTATCAAAGTGATCTGGCTAACCTATTGACCCCGTTTTGTGAAATCCCTCCAGGAGTCTGATATACAGTATAATACGGGTGTTTATAGTCTGCACACCACAATGACACATAATCCTACAAAACACCGTCTCCATCACTATTCTTATTCAGTTTTGACATTCTAAAAAATAAAGAAAAACACATAATAGCAGTACAATAGATAGATCTAAGCAAACCAATACTCTGTCTAAGTCTTCCCGAATCCTATTAACAACCCAAACCCCGACCACTAGACTAAGTCGAAAGCACAAAATAAGTTTTACATCAAATCTCTAAAGCTACGTTTCCAAGAGGACAGCAAACACAAGAAGCAGTAGTAGAAAAGTAAAGTCCCATCAAATAAAAATACAGCACTTTTCATTTCTTATATATTATAACTTTTGAATACATCCATGCTAGGTTGGTTGACGCTGCCCTGTGCTTAAAGTAACTGGCCTCTGATCAGTTTGACAGACTGAACTCTTGCTCACAGAGTGGGGCGACTGGCCTTGAGTTCTACAAAACTAGATATAAATGTTAACCTGCAACAACACAGCCACATCTCTTAATGAAGCATTAGAACTTTGGCTAAAAAAACCTATGAACCATTTGTCTATATGGCCGCACGAATGCACGCACGCACGCACACACGCACACGCACGCACAGACACACACTCACACACACACACACACACCCTGCCAGGCCTCAGATGCCTTACAGTATATGCTTTACAAACCCTGATAGAGGAACATTTCTGAACACAAACCAGTCTTTATAGTGAAGTATAGAAGACCTTGGGGAACCTGCAGTACTCTGTTGGCAGATCCCTGGGTTGCGTTCAGGTGAGCATACTGAACGTTGCAGATGGAAATGCCACAAATACAACTGACATGATTTCTTCCTCTCAGCCTACGTGTCACAGAGGCATGTCTGTTATACACAATATATTTTTCTATCTGATCGTTACACTGAACAGCTGAGATATCCCCCAGGCACCGGACCGTCTGATTGGCACCACACTATCCAGTGACATTACACAGCAGTGTGCAGACACAAAAATATGACAAAAAAAGACAATATAAAATCATACAATCATGATATCATATAATCGTATAAAAAAAGCTTTCGAGTTGTGAAAGAATTCTAACAATGGGATATATAAAATAAATTCATATTAGAAAATGTAACAAAACTACAATAAAACCGTAAACAAAAAAAGTATTGTTATTGTTAGCATAAGCAATATGAGAATTCACCGGAATTCAACTAAGAGAGCTGAACTCATTTGCATTGTTGGCATAGCATGTTCACTAGGCTGTGTGTGTGTGTGTGTGTGTGTGTGTGTGTGGGAGTGTACACGTACGTGTGTGTGTGAGTGTGTATGTGTGTGTGTGTGTGTGTGAGTGTATGTGTATGTGTATGTGTGTGTGCTTTATCAGCTCCTTCATTCCTCTCATCTTTAACCCGGGTCAGAGACAGAGGAAGGAGTTAGCCCGGTGTAAAGTGGTCAGAGACAGAGGAAGGAGTTAGCCCGGTGTAAAGTGTTCAGAGACAGAGGAAGGAGTTAGCCCGGTGTAAAGTGTTCAGAGACAGAGGAAGGAGTTAGCCAGGTGTAAAGTGTTCAGAGACAGAGGAAGGAGTTAGCCAGGTGTAAAGTGTTCAGAGACAGAGGAAGGAGTTAGCCAGGTGTAAAGTGTTCAGAGACAGAGGAAGGAGTTAGCCCGGTGTAAAGTGGTCAGAGACAGAGGAAGGTGTTAGCCAGGTGTAAAGTGTTCAGAGACAGAGGAAGGTGTTAGCCCGGTGTAAAGTGTTCAGAGACAGAGGAAGGTGTTAGCCCGGTGTAAAGTGTTCAGAGACAGAGGAAGGTGTTAGCCCGGTGTAAAGTGGTCAGAGACAGAGGAAGGAGTTAGCCCGGTGTAAAGTGTTCAGAGACAGAGGAAGGAGTTAGCCCGGTGTAAAGTGTTCAGAGACAGAGGAAGGTGTTAGCCAGGTGTAAAGTGTTCAGAGACAGAGGAAGGAGTTAGCCCGGTGTAAAGTGTTCAGAGACAGAGGAAGGAGTTAGCCAGGTGTAAAGTGTTCAGAGACAGAGGAAGGAGTTAGCCAGGTGTAAAGTGTTCAGAGACAGAGGAAGGAGTTAGCCAGGTGTAAAGTGTTCAGAGACAGAGGAAGGTGTTAGCCAGGTGTAAAGTGGTCAGAGACAGAAGAAGGAGTTAGCCCGGTGTAAAGTGTTCAGAGACAGAGGAAGGAGTTAGCCAGGTGTAAAGTGTTGGCAAAGCAGAGTCGACTGTAGCAGAGACCAATCAGGACTATTCTGGGTTTGCATAGTTGTGGAGTGGTAGCCGTACAGGTTCAGTATATATGATTACATACAGTACTTATGGTTGTGGTATTGCATGGCAGAGGGGTCTACCTTGTGGTGAGGGGTCAGGGGTCAGGGGTCAGGGGTGAGGGGAGGTTCACTTTCTGACAGAAGGACAGTTGTACTGTTATTGGACAAGAGAAATCATTCACTGTCTCTACATCTCTACATTTCTTTTGTTTTGTTCGCCAACATGCTGATGTCTGGGTGTGTTTACGTTCTGTTTTCACTGTGATCCTTGAACGTTGTTTCACAGTTTCTTTCACGTCCTGATTCAGACCCTGTGTTTCCATAGTAACAACACAGTTCCTGTCACAGCTGTGTAACATGCTTATGTACAGACCTCTACATACATACATACATACATACAATACAATACATGGTCATAGAACATACATACTGTACATACATACTGTACATACATACATACATACATACATACTGTACATACATACATACATACATACATACTGTACGTACATACTGTACATACATACATACATACATACATACATACTGTACATACATACATACATACTGTACATACATACGTACATACTGTACATTCATACATACATACATACTGTACATACTGTACATACATACATACATACATACTGTACATACATACATACTGTACATACATACATACATACATACATACTGTACATACATACTGTACATACATACATACATACTGTACATACATACTGTACACACTTACATACATACATACTGTACACACATACATACATACATACATACATACTGTACATACATACTGTACATACATACTTACATACTGTACATACATACATACATACTGTACATACATACATACATACATACTGTACATACATACTGTACATACATACATACATACTGTACATACATACTGTACACACTTACATACATACATACTGTACACACATACATACATACATACATACATACATACTGTACATACATACTGTACATACATACTTACATACTGTACATACATACATACATACTGTACATACATACTGTACATACATACATACATACATACAATACATGGTCATAGAACATACATACATACATACATACATACTGTACATACATACTGTACATACATACATACATACTGTACATACATACATACATACATACATACATACATACATACATACATACATACAATACATGGTCATAGAACATACATACATACATACATACATACATACATACATACAATACATGGTCATAGAACATACATACATACATACATACATACATACATACCCACATTGTCGGATGCATCAACTGTATACGCCTCATAACCACAATAACAACAACAAAACTAATAAACAACTGTTCCAAACCTTCCTCTTTAGCACCATATGAATATTGTTCCCCAAACAGAGGGGCGACACCGGAGGGAAACAAGGACGTGGAGGCTTTAGTTCCACCACCAAACCAGCACATCTGATAACACTAACCAGCCACTTAGGGGAGGTGCTGTTGGTCTTGCTGTGTGAACTGTGTTAGTGTTGGGCTAGAGCTAAAGCCTACAGGACATACTGCACCCTGCAGGTCTCCGGGCTCAGGGCTGGCGCCAGCCTCTGGGTCCAGGACAGCAGCCAGCCAGGACAGAGAACAGGAAGCAGCCGGCCAGGATGAGCCCACCAGACCGGCTTAGATTTGGTTTAGCAGTGTTTTAAGTCCGGTTCAGGTTCCGGTTTAGGACCGGATTCAAACTAGCGTAAATGGGTCAGGTAATCAGAGGGTTTGATGATCCGTCTCTGTGTCTGCAGGGGTGGGACTTCCTGTTCCTGCCTGAGGAAACTCTACATCAGAACACACTTAAACCAATCACACGCAAGGGGAGGGATTAGCAGCAGCCAGGCATGAAGCTGAGTGTGGCCACGCCTCCCAGATTCA
>NC_139668.1:18190636-18208136 GCF_951799395.1 Argentina silus | reverse complement strand
ATCCTGCTCTCCCTTCCTTCACTGACCCTTACTCCTCCTTTACTCCTCCCCTCCCCCTCCCCCTTTACTCTCATTCTGCCTGTGCACGCTCTTTTTTTTCCCATTCTCCCTCTTCCCTCCATCTCACAGTGATCTATCTCAATCAGACCGTACCATTTCACAGACCCATGTATGGGACAGTCCATTCTGCTGCCATCGGAGGGGGGGGGGTTGGCTTAACCCTACACACATGACTGAAATCACATCCAACCCCCAACTCTCAACACTCACGTGCAGCCAAGCACGCACACACTCCTCATCCCTCTACCCCTCTCTTCATCTCCCTCAGGCACACACACACACACTGTTAAAGAATAATCTGAGAGAGAGAGGGGGGGGGGGGGGGGGTAGAGAGAGAGGGGGGAGCAGAGAGAGAGAGAGAGAGAGAGAGAGAGAGAGAGAGAGAGACCAAGAGAGAGAGAGAGAGAGAGAGGGGGGGGAGAGAGAGCGAGAGAGAGAGGGGGGAGAGAGCGAGAGAGAGAGAGAGAAAGAGAGAGGGAGAGAGAGAGAGAGAGAGAGGGAGAGAGAAAAATAGAGAGAGCTAGATCGAGAGATCGAGAGAGAGAGGGAGGGGGAGGAGAGAGGGAGAGAGAGAGAGAAACAAACAGTTGTAGGAAGCTCCGTCCATAATGCAAGATGTTACTACACTACTACACCCTGAGGAGTCCCAAACACATCCTGGCTGCTCAGCGAAGCTCTGTTTCATTCAGGCCAACAACAACAACAACCAACCATGGCCCTGATCAAGCCCCGCCTTCCTCCGACTGACATCACCACTGATCTGCATATGAGGAGGTGGGAGAAGGCTAACAGCATGTTACAAGGTAAATACAAGTTAAATACATACAAGTTCAATAAATACAAAAATAAGTCAATCAAATTTTAATGCCCCCCCCCCCTCCCCCCCCCGCGCCCCCCCCCCCTCCCCAATGAATGATGTGCCGCCCCTCCTTGTGTGATTTGGTAAAAATGTCAAATTACTGAAAAGTCACCAGAACATGTAGTGCTTATTGGGTTCATCATCATCAGTCTTGCGTCTTCCAGCTTTGTGTCCATTTGAAAACAGTCTACGGATCTGAGGTGGGATGAAATGTCACCAGAGCTTTTGGTGCTTATTTGGTTCACGGCAGGTTTGACAGTATTATTTGAAACCAGTCCATTGGTCAGAAGGTGCGGTCTGAAAAGGCTTGGACTCTCCTGTCTGCACCCTATTATTGAAGTTGTTAATAATAACAACCAATCACTTGAGCCGCGCCGTCGCGAGATGAAGAGGTGTCACCTCAAGACCCCTAACAACGGATCTCGATGGCGAGACGCATCGTTCACCCAAGTCTGGCCAAACTTGTCCCAGCGGTGTCGGAGGTAAAGAGGGTGACCTATGAATGGACGGACAGAGGCTCCATTGTCCCCTCCACAGTTTCAGACGGACAGAGGCTCCATTGTCCCCTCCACAGTTTCAGACGGACAGAGGCTCCATTGTCCCCTCCACAGTTTCGTTGCGGGAGACAAAAAATACCTCAAGATAGGAGTCAAGAAAGGATGTTATTGACGTCGGCCGACAGTATTTGAACAGAACCCATGTCTGCCTGTATGATCACTGAGCAGTGAGCCAATTACATTTTACACCACAATTATCACCTCCCATCTGCTACTAGTGTGTGTGTGTGTGTGTGTGTGTGCGTGCGTGCGCATGTGCGTGTGTGTGTGTATGTGTGTGCATGCGTGTGTGTATGAACAGCCAGGAGCACAGATGCTCCTCTTTGTACTCCCTGTGCATGCTGGGTCTCTCTGTGTGAACTGTGACACCGTTTTTCCACAGAGCAGAAAGCTATACACACACACACACACACACACACTCACATACACACACAGCCTCTAACCAGCAGGACTGGGCTTTTTCAGGACCATGGACAGCTCTTTCAGGAAGACTGCTTTTCTTCTGACAGCAAACGAAACACAGAATCCACTCTGACACTCTCACACAAGCAGTGGGAAGAGACAGTCCACTCCTCCAAGAAGGACAAACATGGCTGAAGGGGAGATGGAGAAAGCAGGAGTGACACACACACACACACACTCACTCACAGGCACACAGGCGCACAGCTGCCACACATACACACACACACACACACACACACACACACACACACACACACACACACACACACACACACACACACACACACACACACACACTCACACACAGGAAGGCTAGATGTCCTTACCTCCACACTTGTCCCAGCTGCAAAATGTGGATGATGACCTGCCACAGCCAAACCGAGGCCAGTCTGACTCGGTCTCTCCCCGGATAGACCGTTCCCAGGCTCGCCGTCCCACGCCTCGTTAACCCCTCCACCACCCCGAGCCCTCCCCCGGTTGAATCCTGCACGAACCATCGGAAACTTAGGATCTGGACCAACACCGACGGCACGAGCACGAAGAACAGCGTGAGGCCGAACCACAGATAGTCCTGTCGGGAGTAGTAGTCCGCCGCAAGAAACAGGTCCGTGCCGACGTCCCAGAAGAAGACCAGCAGAGCAAGGACAATCCACAGGCAGTCCAACCACAGGCGCTCCTGAGGGGGGCAGTGGGTCTCCCTGACACCGGCTCCAGCCTGGTTAACCCCCAGTAGGGTCCCCAGGCAGGCGGAGCGGCAGCCCCAGTAGCAGGCAGAGGACCGGCAGCACTGACAGATGTAGATCGCCGCCGAGTCCAGAGGCTCGTCCGCTTCCCCATCATACAGTTGCGCAAACCCGCACACAACTCCCGCCGTGCCCGTTCCTCCGTCGGACTGCGCGGCCATGTTCCCGCTCCTCTCCCGAACACACACACACACCGTTCTGCTTTCCCGTAGGAGGCGGATACGTCACTTCCCAGATACCTGTCTCTCTCGTAGCGCGGTGACGGTGTCTTAGTCCCTCCCGGGGCGCGAGGAGCCATCAGACCCGGCGGCCGCGCGACGGCGGCTCCCCCACCTCCGGCACCGGCACCGGGCGCTCGCGAGCAGCAGTGGAATCAGTTCCCGTTCTACCCAAGTTTCGCATCCCCTGCCTGCCTGAGCGCGCGGTCATCTAAGGCGACGGTAGTCTATGACGTAATGCATCTCACGGTCGTGAGATGCGTGTGAGCAGACACCGAATTAACTGTCCATCTCGAGCTCTGTAGGCCAACTAATTGTCTGAATCTGCCTCTGCGTGCCTCCGTCTACTTGTTTCCCTTAACCGTAAGGAGTCCCGCACGCCTCATCCCACTGATACACACGTCATAGGCCTACCGGGGCGCGGGTATGGGCTACGTCGTCTGTCCGGTTCTTCCCGCAGCTCGAGCCCCTCTGCGCCGCTCAGGCAGCAGCTCAGCACTGTAGCACACACACACACACACCCACACACCACACACACACACACACACACACACACACACACACACACACACACACACACACACACACACACACACACACTCCGCCCTCTATCGGGCAGCACAACATCTGCACAGAGAGGGGGGGGGGGTGAGAGGCGGGATTTTTTTCTCTCTCAAAGTTGGTGGGAGCATCAATATACGCCTATCTTCCTCTCTCCACCCATGTCTCCCCTCTCGCTTGGCCCACGGCTCAGCCAGCCTAATCACCCAGAACATGTGTGTGCTTGAGCCGTGTGGAGGGGTGGGGGAGAGACAGCGATGAAAAGAGTGAGAAAAAGAGTGCCGAGGCTGTGGTGATCACCATTGCTTCATCATCCCCTCCCTCAACCCTTGCTTCCTTAATCCTTGTTTGCACTTCTCTCTCTCTCTCTCTCTCTCTCTCTCTCTCTCTCTCTCTCTCTCTCTCTCTCTCTCTCTCTCTCTCTCTCTGTGTGTGTCCATTGGAGATAGCCTATCTGTTGTCATGACTACAATTGCCGTGTGGCCAGTGGCGTTTTTAACCCCAAAAATGTTGGTAGGGTCACTCAGATTCATGCCAGTGGAACCACAGTCAAACAAAACACATCACCTGTCATGCACACAGGCATTTTGTCTTTCTCTTGAGTCTTTTTGAACCACTAGGAACCGTGTTGGGGCCTGTACCTTTTTCGCCGCCACTCATTGCGTTTTGACAGAGAGGCCCCATTACCATAGCAAACGGTAGCACTGAGCCAGCCAGCCGACTGCGAAGAACAGCCAATTTCACGCATTTCAGAGCTCCAGATACTCAATGAAAATAAAATCAAGCACAGCCATGAATATTTCATTAACCAAATATTTACAATTTAATTGATTCGCTAACGGTAGGAGATATGAAGATACAATTATATGACAAGTGATGCCTAATTTGTGAAACAGTGACATCTGCTGGTGGGGCCACGCCGGTGTGGCTGAAAGGGAGTGTGGGTGGTTGCTGAGTTATGGTAGGATATCATGGCAGTTTGTTCCTGCACCAGTACGTGGTGACAGTGGCCATGATGAGATTCCAGTGACTGATCACTGCAGTGAGGGAGGAGGAGAAGATCGATAAGAACAGTCTGCATATGAGCTTGGGCCAGAAAATGTAGCTCGGATAAAGGGGGTTAACACCCTAACCCTAGCTCCAGCCCTAACCCTATCCCCAACCCTAACCCTATCCCCAACCCTAACCCTAGTTCCAACCCTATCCCTAGCTCCGGCCCTAACCCTATCCCCAACCCTAACCCTATCCCCAACCCTAACCCTAGTTCCAACCCTATCCCTAGCTCCGGCCCTAACCCTATCCCTATCCCTAACCCTAACCCTAGTTCCAACCCTAACCATAGCTCTGGCCCTAACCCTAACCCTATCCCCAACCCTAATCCTATCCCCAACCCTAACCCTAGTTCCAACCCTAACCATAGCTCCGGCCCTAACCCTATCCCCAACCCTAATCCTATCCCCGACCCTAACCCTAGTTCCAACCCTAACCATAGCTCCGGCACTTCCGCAAGCTATTTGCCCAAACTTGAACCCTAGCTCTAGCATTATTAATCTGGAAAGGGCATTGTCTCTTACATTAGCCTATCCTGACCTTTGACCTGAGACTGGCAGCATAGTCTCCACAGTCCACACTCGCCTCAAACATCTCCACACGCACACGCACACGCACTCGCACACTTCCTCATTGTGAGTGTTGTTGCTGCTCTCTGTGACACGTCACACTTTGGGCTATCGCCAACGTTTTGCTATTGTTATTGTTTCCTCATGTTGTTATTATTATGAAATTGCACTGTAATGAGATATTGATATTGTTTGACTGTTGCATTGTTGAGGAGTTGCTTACCCTAAAGCATTTCATTACATTGTATCCTGTGTGTTGTGTAAATGACAATTAAAATTTGATTTGATTTGATTCTCTATAGTATTTTCTTGCCTGCAGTTTAGTCTTGTCTATTGTCAGTATAAACTCGGCCAGACTCTGACTTCTCAGTTCTGACGCTAGAAACCCTCTGATGCACTGAATAAAGTCAACATTATTGTGCAGTCGATTACAACAAAAACAATCGCCCCAGAGAAGATGTGACTGCACCGTTAGGAGCGTATTTTAGAAATCCCATCAACAATGTAGTTCATTGTTTGGAGGTTGATAATGAACTTGGTGCTTTGTGAAAGACAGTATTGTAGCGTCACCATACCCAGTTGTTCACATTCAACTGGGGCATGAAAACAGTGTCTTTCTGCAGTCGGAACTGGCAGCTAGTCAAGACTATGACAATAACAAGACTGTCAGTGGGCAGCTGTGACTCAGCCAATGAGTATGATTGTTTTCATATTAAACACAGAGGAGTTGAATAATTTGTCCTTTTACATAAGGAAAGCAACGGCAAGACATGTGGAGAGCAGTCATATAACTCACGAAGCAGAGCAGTCAACAGATAACTCACGAAGGAGAGAGAGACGGGAGGGGGGTCGCTGCATATCCCTCCCCTGTGGTGAAAGTAGTAATCCTCCTCCTGAGGACTTGGGGATTAAATGAACCATTCACTGTTCCTATAGAATTCAGGATATAGGGGTTATAGTGCCTGGTGTGGAGTGTTTTATTTAATTTAAAATACTAAAACTACTGGTGATGATTCTGCTGCAGGTTACCGTATGGCACAGAGAGTTTAACCTCCTCAAATCATGTCGTGTGCGTGCGTGTGGGTGTGTGTGCGTGCGTGCGTGCGTGCGTGTGTGTGTGTGTGTGTGTGTGTGTGTGAGCGTAATGCCTGAAGGCGGGGCAATCGAGCCTCTGAGGCATCAGCCAATCAGGGCCAGATTAACCTTTTCTCAAGACATGCAACTGGTGCCCTGTATAAATCCATCCATTATCAGAATTAATGCAGCCACTGCCTGTTGGTGAACGAGGGACAACAGCCTTTAGCGAATATAACGCGATTTGCTCTTCATATCCAGGTAGGTACTGACTTGTTTTAGTTAAAGGTCTATGAGGAACTAACTTGCCTTAAGTTGTGTTAGCCTTTTAGTTTATTGCTTGGTGCTAAGCTAGCTAGCGAGTGCATACTACTACACCCCCGTCCGAACCAGACAGCCACGTTTACACGGTAGCTAGCTACACTGAATGCCAGACAGCACCAGTCAACGCATGGGTGACTTTGTTAACGGAGCTAACTAGCTAGCTGCCAACCAAGGGTAAACCAGCAAGCTAACTCAGCATCTTGTCTCGTAGCTGCGGAGTCTGTTTTGTTTTTTTGAAAGATAACTCGTCCGTTGCTGACCTGTCTGTGTCGGTGTGTCACTGGGTCTCTACTTACTAGTCGTCTGGTCAGTAAAGCCTTGCTTGGTAATTGGTGAAGCTGAGGAGACAGACAGACACAGTCAGCAGTGACTGTTAGCTGACTGTTAAAGCCAGGGGGCAAGGGGAGGGCGCTAATCTTCTCGTAGGTAGCTAATTATAGGCCGGCGGGGTAAGTGTTGTACATAGCAGTAAGTATCAACTGTGTCTGTTGTCGTCCCCGGCGCGACAACAGGATGACTCTGGTCAGGAGGTTGCTGACAAGTGCAACGTGGAGACCGGCCCGCGGCGTTGAGTCGCTCAGCGTCGCGGTGCGTGGCATCAGTTTCTCCTCGCGTCAAGAAGCCAATTCCGACATCCGCTTCCACTCGTCCTACACAGAGGCAGATCCCCCTAAAGTCCTGATCACCGGTAGGGAACTAAACTACCTATCGATCTATATGTGTTTATGTCTGTTCTGACTGTGCTCTGTAACCAGCGAGGTGTAGCAGTGTGTTCTCTCCCTCAAAGGTACAGTCTGTACGATTCTGATCGTCACTTACTGACTAAGAAGTGTGTAGAAGTTGTCAGGGTCACAAGCCTGTCTGTTCCCCGACTTGTGATGCTAGGTCTCCATGGCAACCTTGTATGCATGACAACCCTGTTATCTGTTTCAGGGGGGCTGGGCCAGCTGGGGGTTGGGCTTGCTAAATTGCTCAGGTAAGTGATTTGCATACCTTTCACTGATTGGCAGAGGCTGTTTTTCAACGGTCACAGATTGGTCAGTATGTGTGACCAGTTTGAAGGCGGTTCTCCAGTCTGTCATTGATAATCCACAGTGCCCTGCCTAAGTAATGGGACAGTGTTTTTCTTTGGGCTCTACTCTCCAAAAGTTTGGATTTTAAATCAAACTATACATTTTGTATTTGTTGCTTTCACCATTCAGAAATTACAACACTTTTTTATGCATAGTCCCCTTATTTTAGAGTACCCAAAAGTAACGGGACAATTGGCTTGACAGGTGTTTCTGGTAAGTCAGGTGTGTTCCGTCACATCATTTGTGCAGGCATAAGACAGTGTAGTCTAGTATTGATTCGAGGCTTTGACTCCCCTATTTGCTATTGGTGTCTGTCAACATCAGGACCAAAGACGTGTCAATGAAAGTCAAGGAAGCCAATATTAGGCTGAAAAATCTGAGAAATATAGCCAAGAAAACCATAGCCAAAACCCTAGACTTGCCAAAATCAACAGTTTGGAACATCATTAAAAAGACAATTATCTACCAAATGATAATGGCTGTATTGGAACTTTGCTCCTGTCTGTTGTGGTATTAACCAACTCACTGGCTCTTTCAGGAGACGATATGGTAAAAACAATGTGATTCTGTCAGACATCAGGAAACCCCCCAACCATGTCTACCACAGTGGTGAGTGCATGTGTGTGTGTGTGTGCGTGCATGTGCGTGCGTGCCTGTGTGTGTGTGTGTGTGTGCTTGTTTTCTTGTCTATATTCTTGCTTGTTTGCTTGTCTGTAGCTTGTCTTCTATTGTATGCGTCCTTGTAGCGGACCTATGTAGCGATTACTTAGTGTGTGTGTGTGTGTGTGTGTGTGTGTGTGTGTGTGTGTGTGTGTGTGTGTGTGTGTGTGTGTGTGTGTGTGTGTGTGTGTGTGTGTGTGTGTGCAGGCGTGTAAATGTGTGCATGCGTGATAAGCTGTGTTTTGTCCCATAGGTCCTTTTATCTACTCTGACATCCTGGACTACAAGAACCTCAGGGAGATCGTGGTGAACAATAACATTAGCTGGCTGGTCCACTACTCAGCTGTGCTGTCTGCTGTGGGAGAGAACAATGTTTCACTGGCAAGAGAAGTCAACATCACAGGTACACACGCACACACACACACACACACACAACATCATTAACATTATTCTGCTAGAGAACAGTGTTACACCTGCTTCAAAATATCAATAAGTGTACACACACACACACACACACACACACACACTCAACATCATTAACATTATTCTGCTAGAGAACAGTGTTACACCTGCTTCAAAATATCAATAAGTGTACACACACACACACACACACACACACACACACACACACACACACACACAAAGAGATCTCTAGGACAGACTCCTCTCCGGGCGCACGCACTCACATTCTAACCTTCTCCCTCTCTCCAAAGGTCTCCATAACATATTAGACATATCAGCAGAGCATGGTCTTCGTGTGTTTGTTCCTAGCACCATTGGCGCCTTCGGCCCCTCGTCTCCTAGAGACCCCACCCCTGACCTGTGTGTTCAGAGACCTCGCACTATTTACGGGGTCTCCAAGGTGCACGCTGAACTGATGGGAGAGGTAAGACACACCTATAGAGCCCCGGAGTTTAGGGTCAATCCGGTGGCGTATCCTCTGGCCTCCGACTTTCTCCCGTTTTGACCTAAACCCTTCTGTGTCTCTCTGTCTCTCTCTCTCTCTCTCTCTCTCTCTCTGTCTCTCTCTGTCTGTCTGTCTGTCTGTCTCTCTCTCTCTCGCTGTCTCTCTCTCTCTGTATCTCTCTGTGTCTGTCTGTCTCTCTCTCTCTCTCTCTCTCTCTCTCAGTATTTCCATCACAGGTTCGGGTTAGACTTTCGTTGTCTCAGGTACCCTGGGATCATCTCTGCTGACTCCCAGCCAGGAGGGGGCACTACAGGTGAGACCCCAACCCGTATCCAACCCCCACCTCCCCTCAGGTAAACCGTCACTAGGAACAAATAGGGGTGTTTTCTCTCAAATGACCCGATACTTGTTAACGATCCTTGTTCAGTACAAGCCCTCGATTCATGGTTCCACTTTTCCGCCACAAAGTTGTTCTACGTCTCATACGTAGGCTATGCTTGTTGCAGTGCTTCACTCTCACTCTCTCTCTCTCTCTCCCCCCCACCCCATCATCTCCATCTCTCTCTCTCTCTCTCTCTCCCCCCCTCCCCCATCATCTCCATCTCTCTCTCTCTCTCTCTCTCTCTCTCCTCCCATCATCTCCATCTCTCACTCCCCCCCTCCCCCATCATCTCCATCTCTCTCTCTCTCCCCCCCATCATCTCCATCTCTCTCTCCCCCCTCCCCCCCCCCCATCATCTCCATCTCTCTCTCTCTCCCCCCCCATCATCTCCATCTCTCTCTCCCCCCTCCCCCCCCCATCATCTCCCCCCCTCCCTCCCTCCGTCTAGACTACGCCGTGCAGATCTTCCACGCGGCGGTGAAGAGCGGCGCGTTTGAGTGCAACCTGCGCAGCGACACCAGGATGCCCATGATGTACATCGACGACTGCCTGAGGGCCACCCTGGAGGTCCTGGAGGCGCCCGCGCACGCCCTCAGCACCCGCACCTACAACATCAACGCCATGAGCTTCACGCCACACACGCTCACGCTGGAGATGCAGAAGCTGCTGCCTGACCTGAGGGTCACGTACAACATCGACCCCGCGCGACAGGCTATAGGTGAGAGGCCCTCGCCGCCCGCCGTCGGCTCAGTCGGCAGGAGGTCACAGCGGTGTAGCAGGGTCCTTGTCGTTGTTGACTGTTGTTGTTGATCGAGGAGCAAGACGCCAAAGCATTTCATGATGTCACTTACGACTGTATGCCATGTACAGTACCAGTCAGGTTTGGACACACCTTCTCATTCAATGGTTTTTCTTTATTTATTTTTTTATTATTTTCTACATTGTAGATTAATATGGAAGACATCAAAACTATGGAATTATGTAGTAAACAAAAAATGTGTTAAACAAACCAGAATGTGTTTTATATTTTAGATTCTTCAAAGTAGCCACTTTTTTGCTTTGATGACAGCTTCGCACACTCTTGGCAAGGTGTGTCCAAACTTTTGACTGGTGCTGTACGGGACGAATACACTTGATTTGAATCAGATTTGATTTGAATCAGCTAACCTCAGTTAGCAATATCCATAGCTTGATACTGGGAGTGACAGGGTTCCTAAATGACATCCCGCTTGACACCCTGTAGATCTTTTACAACCTTCCTGACTCCTCCCTTCTGTGACTCCTCCCCTAGCGGACAGCTGGCCAATGGCCTTTGAGGACAGCGCTGCGCGGAAGGACTGGGGGTGGAAGCACGACTATGACCTCCCGGAGCTCGTCCAGACCATGCTCACACACATCGCCCCTGGCAACAGGTTTGCAGATGCTTACTGAGCATGCCCAGACCACCCAGCCTGCACATAGTGTGAAGACCGTCCCTCTTCCTCAATACACTCCTCCTCATCATTAAACTGAATCAGTCCTAAATAACGGATCATTACAGGATCATCAACCGAGATTCCTTTGCGCTTTGAAGACAATTCTTTGCCCGTTTAAAACGGGAGAAATGCAGTTTTTTATCGCGCGTTTAAGAGCTATGTTTCTGAAGTAAATAATCGCCTACTCTCCTGTTTCAGCAGGTTGACATTATGTATTTTACCTGCATTTCAAATGCGGGGAGATGGCGGGAGCCATCTTTGCTCCATATGTTTAATGTACATTGAAAATCAAAATTATGTATGTGCTATACCGTCTTCCCCTCTGTGTACTGGCCATGTTTAACGTAGGCGACTGGTGCTATCTTGGCAAAAAAACTAAAACAAACAGCTGTTACCAAGAAATAGGCAAAAAAGAACAGATCTCACTCCTATACTGTGTGTGAGGTGAAAACGCAGCTCTAGCTCCTCCCCCTCCTTCTCTCTCAGCTGAGAGAAAAAAAAAATGTTCTCCCTCCCTCCCTCCCTCTCCCTCCCTCCCTCTCTCCTCAGCGCTGGCAGCGACACCGTTACATATCCTCAATAGAAAAAAGACGCTCTTCATTTGGCAGTTTTAAATCCCACGGGTTACCGTTATATTACCGTTATACCGCCCAACCCAACTATACGCTCCACCTGTCCCAACTCCCCTTTCGGACGATTACATGGAGGATCGGTGGCTTCAGAGGGGGACGATAGGATTATGTAGACAATCGCCCACTCCCATAAACTGTGTTACAGAAGAGAATGGTAGATGTACCATGGCTGGCTTAGCTGAGACTTTATGGGCTGGTTCCACAGACAAGGCTTAAGCCTAGTCCTGGACTAATTCATACCTGGACTAATTCACACTTTCAATGGCAAATTGCCACTGAGGATGCTTTTTAGTCTAGGACTGGGCTTAAGCCTAGTCTGTGAAACCGGCCCATTGTGTCAGATACATCATGTGTTTCTGGAAGTGTATGTTATATACAAATGTGTACTGTTGCAAACCAATAAGGAACCTGACCTACTCTCACTCCTCAGAGTCACAGGGTTCTGTTAACATACTGGTGCTGTAACCATAGCTACTGGTGCTGTAACCATAGCTACTGGTAATGTAAGCATAGTTACTGATGCTCTAGCCATAGTTGCCTGATTATAGCTTTACTACACTCAACTATGTTTACTAGTTGTCTAGTCATACCAATGTTGTTAGAAACAAAACCCGCCGGGTTTAGAAGCCTCCGGGTGGAATCCGAACTCCACCGTCCGCGAGCCGTATTCCAAAATTCGAGTCGGTCTCGCGATGTCAATAGGAAACGTACGCACGCGGTTTTTTCGTCACTTAAGACGATTCGGGTGACGCGCGCGGATCTGCGGTTGGGACTCCGCCCGGGGAGAAGTGCTGCGTCGGTGGTTCCGGTACAGCACACCAAACAGGGAGGCGGACTCTGTCAGGGTGATGGCATCACAGTGCTGTTGCTCTTTTGCACTTGTGTGCTTTTTAAAAAAAAAAGAAAAAAGTGTAATTTATTTATTTAACAGTTTATTTGTAATTTAATAGTAAGTTATTATTATTATTTTAGCTTTCTACTGAAACCTAGTGCTATTACTCCTCATTTGGCACTAAGTGTTTCTGAACGCTGAACGTATTAGCGCTTTGTAGTCTAGGCTACCCTGTGTGTCCATCTGTGCTTTGCTCTCCTTACAGCAGCCTGGCTGTCTCCCAGAAACAGTTGATACTACTATCACCCTTGCATTGTTATAACATTAAATATATTTTTCTAAATACAGTAGAACCAGTGTTATTATTTGCAGCTTTTTCTGTCCAACCAAAAGACTTTCTCCATTAAATTAACTTTTTTCAAGCATGTACTGTCGTCTTCTCTGTCCTGTGTTTCTCGTTTATTGCACGTACAACAACCATTTCACTCAGCCAGGCATGACGAAAAAAGTCAATAAACATATTAACAGACTTTCCTTGTGATTTATGATTGAAAATGGGTGAAATACCACATTTTAGATTGACGGCGTATGTCCTGGACAGATGGTAACCTCATCTCTTCCTCAGAAATCCACACATGAAAACTCAAAGTCTACTTTATTTGGTGACCCCAGCCTTCTCTAGATTGCCTCACTTCACCCTGGGCGTGTGTGTGTGTGTGTGTGTGTGTGTGTGTGTGTGTGTGTGTGTCTCTCTCTCTCTCTCTCTCTCTCTGTCTCTGTCTCTGTGTGTGTGAGTGGTCTATGGGGGTGTGTGTGAGGCTGGTGTGTGATGAAGCCCCCCGGTGGTCAAGGCTGTGTGTTGCAGTTTGAGCTCCAGTAGATGGTGCACCAAGCTGCTCTCTCTCAGAAGTCGGTCCAGCAGTAAGCCCCCTCTGGCTTTCACAGCGCCCTGCACCAGCTCCAAAACAGCCTGGAGAGATGGCAACAAAACAGCACAGCAATATGGTTATGAACATCATCTCCCTCCTGGCCCTCACAGCACCATGCATATACGCCATTTAGCTGACCCTTTCATCCAAAGCAACTTACATTGCAGTGAGTGCATACATTTTTCAGTATATATGGTCCCAGCGGGGAATCAAACCCACAACCTAAGCAACCTAAGTTGGCCCCATGCTCTACCAACTGAGCCACAGAGGACGCATCACCAGAAAACAATCTCAAGGTCAAAAGCTGGGTTGTTCTTGGCAACAGAGGATCGTCGTGACCTAGATAGACACTGAGAATCGTGCTTGAGTGGCTGAAATGATGGAAATTGGACTTCAAGTCGGGGAGGCAAGGCGCCATGCTATGTCAGACGCTAGCGGAAGCGTGACAGACACCCAGACAAATGGAGAGGGCAGAAACTAGCCAGAATGTTCCAGATCTGGCCGGGTTCCAGATCATCTACATTGTGGTCACGCTCAATGTTCTAACATCTCACAGCGCCATGACTGTTTAACATCTTAGGAACCACATATGATACAGCAATCTGCTGACCTGCACAGACACAGAGAGACACACACACACACACACACACACACACAGGTTGCATACCTGGAATGCAACCTGTGTGTGTGTGTGTGTGTACCTGTCTGTCCATTCTTCCTTCCTTCGGAGTGTCAAGCTCCTCCAGAATGACTCCTGACCCCTCCCGTAGATGCTGGAGCTCCTCCCTCTTCTGTTGCTCAGCGATGGTGAGCTGTAATTGTGCCTGCTGGCGCTCCCACAGACACACATCAATGCCCTAGCAGCAGGGTTGAGATCAAACAACTGCAATCAGTAGAACAGACACGGTCTCATGGCAGCAGACATACTGGACTTATTTTGGCACAATACAATTTCAATGATCATCTCTGGATGTTATTGCCCTCAGCAAACAAATATATGTAATATATAACGTATAATGTACGTTATACTGTGATATTTACTGTTATTTACATGTTATACGTATGTTATAATGTATAATTCTGTAATGTATACATAATGAATATGGTATGTATTTTTAGATGAACGAAATAATTTAAAGTCAGGTTTCTTTGAACATGCTTTTTTCCGAAGAACTCGGTAATAGTGGTGACCGTGTGAACCCTACCTGTGCCAGGGGAGGGGGGGCGGGGGGCACCTGTACCTCCAGGTGAGCCTGGCTAATTGACAGGTGACTGGCTCCGCCCACCACGGCCTGGAGCAGCCGTCGCCTAGCAACGCAGGTGTCAGACAGGTAGTGGAACAGCGTCATGTGGTGGGCAGGTGTGAGGCGGGGCAAACATTCAGACAACCTATCCCTGATCAGACACAGCACTCTGGAGACATCCAAACCTGTGGAGGGGAAAAGAATAATCGCTCCTCAGAAGTGGCCGAACATATTTGTTTAATTGCAAGTCGTTGGCAGGCTTTTCCATTGACAGCCTGGTCTAGTCAAAAAAAGTGAGCCGTTTGAGAACTTCGATCGATCTGTCCCTCCTCTGCAAGCTGTCAGAAAATAAAAAGACAGTGACAACTTCTGTGTTTAAGGAATAATTTACTTGGTGTAGTCGGCAGCAGGTCCAGCTGTGTGGTCTGATCCCAGAACTGAGTTTTACCTCAGCTCTTCTAGTGTTTTACCCATTTGATCCATCACCCTGTCTGAAGCAGGATACAAAGCCTTACCACCTTAATTGGTTTGATAGTTCTTGTCACACCTAACTTGATCACTCACCATCACAGGATGGTCAGCATGTCTCCTAACAGTCTACATCTTACAGAGCACTGATCTGAGAGCAGTGGTAGACAGACAGGTTGAGAGCAGCTCCACTCCATGCAGCTCCATCTCACAGAACTAGCTCTGCATGTGATTCTGTACGTTCTGTATATTTTTATTTTACTGTAATTACTGTAGTTATTTACTAAAACTATGTTTAGTGCTTATATTTATGTTTGCATTTTATACTTACTACACTGTATTGTTGATGCTGATTGATGTTGTAGAGCTGCTCTGCCTTACGCATTTCGTTGCATTGTGTACTTGAATATGATGTAATGACAAATAAACGTTAACTTCAACTTAATCAAACCAGGACCGAGTCCATTGTATGGGCATTTATAATATATAATATATGCCATTTAGCTGACGCTTTTATGAAAGCGAGTTACATTGCAGTGAGTGCATACATTTTTCAGTATATATGGTCCCAGTGGGAATACAATACAGTACCAGACTGACCTTTCAGCTCAGGGAAGATACCTTTGGTCATTCTTGCCACTGCAATCACATCAGGCCAGGGGAGGCCCCGGGCAGCGGCGAACATGGTGCTGTCGTAAACGAACTGCTGATGGGCGCGCTCCCGCGGCGCGTCCCCGGAGAACTCTGGCCATGACAGGTGACTGCTCAGCCGTCGGATACCCTCCTCTCTCTGACACACACAATGTTTATCCAGTTAAAGCAAGCAAAAGCAGCAAACGTACACTCTTAAACGAGTTATGTTCCAATTTGCCTCTCAACGACTCATTCACGACTCGACTAAGTGAGACTAATTGTTGACGGTTGTTGCGCTTGTCACCCGTCTCAATCACCCTTACATCGTGTGTGTTGCGCAAGTGTTGGTTGTGTTTACCTGAAGTCTAGTTATTTGTCTCATCTCAGAGTCTGTCAGGGGAGCAGCCATGGCAGTGTTTTCAGGGGGCGTTACAGTTGCCACTGGAAACCACGGTGCAGGTGACGGCTGGTGCCATAGCAACCCAGTCTCCAAATCATTTCGTTCTGGGGGCGATCGTATCTAAACTTAACCAGTCGAAATGAATGCCTAAACTTAACCAGCCGAAGTGAATGCCCAATACTGCCACCCGAAACGCAAGTCTCTTACGCAACGTATCTTACGTCAAAACAGGTGGTCAACCGCTGGTATTACGATCCGCCGGATCGTATTTCCCGGTCTGCGGTCCCCCCTGGTGTGCCATAGAGAGAGGACAGTTCCGTCTCTACTTGCGCTGCTGACCTGTCTTGGCCAGTAACGTCAGCTGATGGAACTGACCGGAGTTTCTCTCGTCTTTAATCTATTGTCTCACCTTCTTCACAACCGGAAAACCAACAGCAAAAAAACCAATTGCTGACGGGTGTGACAGTGACAGTGCTCTTGTGATGGATTGTGGACATACTAGCCCAGTCATTTAATGCAGGACATAGAATGCGTCTCAGTTCCTGATGGAGTAAACTCCTGTCACATCCACCGAGGCATATAAGTCTGAAAATGCATGCAATTGTTTATTTTAGGTAAAGTGTGCCTGTGCCTGTGTGTGTGTGTGTGTGAGTGTGTGTGTGTGTGTGTGTGTGTGTGTGTGTGTGTGTGTGTGTTTGTCTGTGTGTGTCTGTGTCTGTATCTGTGTGTGTGTGTGTGTGTGTGTGTGTGTTTGTGTGTGTGTTTGTCTGTGTGTGTGTGTGTGTGTGTGTGTCTGTGTCTGTATCTGTATCTGTGTGCGTGTGTGTGTGTACGTGTGTGTGGTCTATGTGGGGTGAGGTGGTAGGATACAGTAGCCTAGTTAATTCCCCCTGAACACAGATGGCTCAGGACCGTCTAATCCTCTTTCTTATGAATCCCACCCCTCCTCCTCTGCCCGCCTCTCATCCACCCGCGAGCTGATGATAATTAGCCAAATGGAATATGAACAATGCGTCCGCGGTTATTGTCTCGGTTGCGCCATTCGCCCTCGGTAACGGAAAGAGATAACGGAGATGAAATGGATGTACGCGGTGGTGCCACGGACATGCTCTACTCATTCAGGCGCGGATAAAAAAAAATCCGGAACTTGAGTTTGTGGTTACCTTACCTGCTTGGAATAAGCCTACATCAGAGAGAGCTATTAGCCTACATGTTTTTGGCCGTAACACGCAGAGTGCTATGGAAAGATAAAACTACATTGTTATCTTTTTTATAAGGATTTGACTGACTTCTCATCTTTATTTTCTCGGATAATCCTAATTTTCTGAAGGACCAGAGGCAGGTGTGCCTGAGAATGCATCTGTTGTGGTAAGCAGTTGGAGTTGAGG
>NC_139668.1:18170636-18185636 GCF_951799395.1 Argentina silus | reverse complement strand
TGTGTGTGTGTGTGTGTGTGTGTGTGTGTGTGTGTGTGTGTGTGTGTGTGTGTGTGTGTGTAGGTGCCCCTGCCATTCGGCGTGCGGACGGTGACCACTCCTCGCGGCTTCCACAGTATTAAACGTCTGGATCAGCTGGAGGACGGAGGCTGCTACCTCTGCTCCGACAGGCGCCAGGCTAAACCAATCAACATGGAGTTGGCAGCCAAGCGCCCCGCCATCTGGCATAATCATAGTCACCGCCCCCAGCGCCCCGATGCCCCTCCCACAACCCCAGGACACCCTGGACACTCGCGGCAGCGGCGCGTCCTATTGGTCAAGAACAGTGACCCTGGGGTCAGGAGGAGTGTGGCCCTGAACCGGAGTTCGACCCGCAGCCTCAGAGCCTTCCTCGAGGACGTCTCTGAGCTGATGCAGAGTCACATCAGGAAACTATACACAGTGGAGGGACGCAAGGTCTGTGTTTTGTACAGTGTGTGTGTGTGTGTGTGTGTGTGTGTGTGTGTGTGTGTGTGTGTGTGTGTGTGTGTGTGTGTGTGTGTGCGTGCGTGTGTGTGTGTGTGCGTGTGTGTGTTTGTTTTGTTTTGTTTTGTTTCACACGTCATCATTGTTCAGAACTAGAACCAAATGCCCTGACTTGTGTCGGTGTGTGTCTGTGTTCCTAGATTGACAGCGTGCAGAGCCTGATGACGTGTCCTGGTGTCCTGGTGTGTGTGGGCCGGGAGCCCTTCAGACCGCTACTCATGGAGTTCCAGAAGAGCTCTGAGGAGAAGCTGCCCGGTCTCGGGATGAGGTCACCTGGGAACGGGGCGCGCTCCTCTGGTCACGGCGTCCGGTCACGGAACAGCATGTGCAGCGAGGGACATGAGAGCAAGAAGAATGGTATGTCGGCAGGAACGTGTGTGTGTGTGTGTGTGTGTGTGTGTGTGTGTGTGTGTGTGTGTGTGTGTGTGTGTGTGTGAGAGAGAGTTAGGGAAACTCTGATGCCTTTCGGTTCAAAGCTGAGTGTCAGCTGTAGATTGTCTCCACAAGCTCACATCCAGACTGTCAGGTGAAACACAGAATGTTTTGTTGATAAGGTCGCCAAACACAGATTACACAGGGTTCTGAGACTACAAAAAAAAGTGAATCACAACGATCCTCCGGCTTGTTTTTCCTCCTCTTTTCATGCTCTCTCTCCTCCTCTCCCGTCCTCCCTTCCGTGGTTCACACCTACGCACGCGCATCGTGTTGAAGTGTAATAAGACAGCTTTTTCTTTTGTCTGAGAATAATTGCCATGTAAACACCTTTAATTTAAAATCTTTGGATTTAATTAGTGTTGCGTATGGTTTAGTATCCCTCAGAAAATGTGATTATAAAACAATTAGTGCTAATTACAGGCATTAGCATGCATTTAAACACTGTAACTAACATTCTCTGACTCTCTCTCTGCTCCTGCCCCCCCCCCTCTCTCTCTCTCCTATATGTCTCTCTCCTCCTGTCCCTTTCTCTCTCTCCTATCTCTCTGCTCCTGCCCCTCTTGCTCTCTCTCATGTCTCTCTCCTCCTGTCCCTTTCTCTCTCTCCTATATCTCTCTGCTCCTGCCCCTCTTGCTCTCTCTCTCTCATATCTCTCTCCTCCTGTCCCTTTCTCTCTCTCTGCTCCTGCCCCCCTCTCTCTCTCTCCTATCTCTCTCTCTTTCTCCTATATATCTCTCTCTCTCTCTCCTATCTCTCTCTCTCTCTCTCTCCTATATCTCTCTCTCTCTCCTATCTCTCTCTCTCTCCTATCTCTCTCTCTCTCCTATCTCTCTCTCTCTCTCCTATCTCTCTCTCTCTCCTATCTCTCTCCTATCTCTCTCTCTCTCCTATCTCTCTCTCTCTCCTATCTCTCTCTCTCTCTCTCCTGTTTGTCTCATAGTGAACTTTGGTCTGGAGACCAAGAAGAGCATCATCCACCCGCGCTCTGACTCCTCCAACCGCTCCACCCGTTACTCCCTCTCCTCGGAGAAGTCCTACCCCAACGGGCTCAGCAACTGTCCCCACTCCCACTCCCACGGGGTCAGGGAGGCCATCATGAACGACGACATAGAGAAGCGTGTGCTGGTCAACAAAGACGGCAGCATGTCCGTCGAGATGAAGGTCCGTTTCCGTCTCCACAATGACGAGACGTTGCAGTGGTCCACTGAGATTAAGAAGGCTCCTACTGGCGCTCTGACCAATGATTTCTGTTCCCTTCGGGGGGCCCAGCCCTGCTACCTGCAGCAGGGCCAATCAGAGAGCTGCTCAGATCCTGACTCTGCCTTCTGTGTTGCTGAAGGTGCTGACTATGTTGCACAGCCCCCCCAGCGCCCCCTACAGGACAATCACTGCCCCTGCTGCTACCAACGCCCGGACCACCACTATGACCTATGGGAAAACCCTGCCCACAGCCACGCTGCAGAGCCTCCACTGCAGACCTCCAGACACACCCACTCCACGGTCAGACACTCCCACTCCTCCAGCTCATCCTCCTCCTGCCACTCCCGCAGGGTGGTGCGTCGGCGCGCAGCGCCCTCTGGAGGTTGTCCTGGAGCGGAGCAGGGCCAAGTGGTGCAGGAGGAGATGTGTGTGATGGAGGAGGTGCAGCACAGGGTGGAGGTAGAGAGGGACGGAGACACAAGGGTGCAGGTGTGCACCATCAGCAGATGCTGCAGCAGTGAGCTCACAGCCACAGACAACCACAGGCCCCGGGGCCAGAAGTCACAAGGGGAGGAGAGGAGCGAGGGAAGGGGAGGGAGGAGGAGTGAGAGTAAACCTAATAGGTCCCAGAGCGAGCTGGCGATGTCAGAGGGGGAGGAGCGTCCTCTGTCGGCGGTCAGTTGCTCCTCCCACGTGCTGCAGGCGCTGCAAGAAGACCAGGATGATGAGGAGGTCCTCCCTCCCAGCGCCTCACACTTCTGCCACAGCAACGGCCTGACCCCCCGACCCCCCAGCCAGACCTCCGTCCGCTCCACCCACAGCCGCACAGCTTCCGCCAACCCAGCACCTACACCACAGGGTAAAGGAGGGGAGGAGGAGGAGGAGGAGGAGGAGGGGGCGAATGATGATGATGATGAAGAAAAACAGAAGGCGGTTAGTGGCCTGTCGAATCACAAGGGGGTCTCTGGGAGGTCAGGGGGGTTGAGTGTGTGTCCTCACTGCGGGGGCTGTGAGCAAGGGACAACCCCTGCCTCCCACGCCTCAGCAACCCCCGACCACCAGGGTAGAGCAGAGTCCCTCAGCCGCGCCTCACACACCTCACACACCTCTCAGAGGTCCGCCCATTCCCGTCGCGAGGCCACACCTGTGCCGGCTGCTCCTCTGTCAAAGGCAGGTGACGATGACGATGACGACGATGAAGAAGAGGCTATGTCAGCGAGCGGACTGTCAGATGGGTCAAACGAGTCGGGCGGATCCCAGAGTTCCAACAGGTCCAACCTGACCGCCTGCGGCCGCTCCTCGGTGGCGTCGCCCTACCAAGAGGGCCGAGTTGCCAGCGCCATGTCACACGCGTCCGTGAGATCAAAGCGCTCTTGCTGTCAGACACCTCCAGAGGCCCCGGAACTCACCGCCTCTGCACCTACTGGAGATGAAGAGGAGGAGAAGACAGAGGAGAGAGCAGCCAGCGCCCTGTCACTTAGGTCCAACAATTCAGTCAAATCCAGCAGGTCCCACAAGTCCAACTGTAATGGAATTGCCAGGTCCATTTCTCCAGCCAATGATACACCCGAGGGAGAAACTGAAACAGCAGCGAGAGCAGCAAGTGCCATGTCTGCTAAATCCAACGCTTCAGTCAAATCCAGCAGGTCCCACAAGTCCAACTGTAATGGCAGCATAAGGGCTGTGTCTCCTGCCATTGAAATAACAGGAGGAGATGAAAAGGGAGAGAAAACAGAGGAGAATACAGAGGAGAGAGCGGGGAGTGCTATGTCGGTTAAATCCAACACCTCTGCCAAATCCAGCAGGTCTCAGAAGTCCAACTGTAACGGAAGCATCAGGGCTGTGTCTCCCAGCAGTAAAACAACAGACATCCCCGCCATTGAGACAACAGGGGGAGATGAAGAGGGAGAGAATACAGAGGAGAGGGCAGCCAGCGCCATGTCGGCTAAAACAAACAAATCAGGAAAACACAAACCCTTGTCAGAGGGCGGGGAGGAGAGAGCACAGAGCGCCTTATCCGTGAGCTCAAGAACATCCAGGCCTAGCAGATCCCCCTCACCCAACAAAACCCCCTCAGCCAAACCTCCAGCTCCGTCCCCCAGCTCACCACAACCCCCAGCCCAGGAGTCTGAGCTTAGCCGGGGGCAGAGTGTGGCAAGGGGAGCCAGCGTACTGTCGGTTCGCTCCACAGCCACCGCAAAGTCACACAGGTGTCACTCTGGCACTGCCGCCACACCTCAGGGAGAGACGCAGGAGGAAGTGAACGAGGAGGAGGATGAAAAGGAAAAAGATGAGGGGTGTTCCGAGAGGGCCGCCAGCGTCCGGTCGGCCACATCCAAGCGGTCGATCCGGTTTGCGAAGGGGAGCCAATTAGGGAGCGGTGACACAGAGAGACCTTTAAGCCTCGCGTCCACGGCGTCCGTCTCCATCGGGCTGCCTGCGGAGCAGGAACAAGACACACCGGACTCAGATGCCGGGTCTAACAGTGGGAAGTCACACGCCTCCGCTCGCACTCACACTTCCACCCGCTCAGCGCAGAGTAAAACCCAAGCAAAGGCAGAGAGAACCAGGCCTAATGGGCCCAAAGAGAGGGACATACCTGCTGTTGAGGATGAAGGAGACACAAAGGATAGGGTAGATAGTGCCATGTCGGCTAAATCACACACTTCAGTAAGATCCAGCAGATCTCAGAAGTCCAACGGTCATGAAAGTATAAGGGCTGTGTCTCCCAGCTGTAAAACAGCAGACATCCCCACTATTGAGACAACAGGGGGAGATGAAGAGGAAGAGAAAATAGAGGAGAAAGCAGCAAGCACCATTTCAACTAAAACCAAGGCCACAGTAAAGTCCAGCAGGACTCACAAATCCAACTGTATTGAAAGTATAAAAGTTATTTCTCCAAAGCCGCCCAATGGGCCTAAAGAGAGACACATCAGCCCCACCCCAAACATGACAGGAAACAACCTAGAGACAGGAAGCGTGAGATCTGCTACTAGCACAAAACCTAGAAGCAAAGCAGGCAGCCAGCTAGACACCACCAATTCTCTCAGAACCCCGTCAGTGATGTCCCCTTCCAGAGCATCTAGGGCCAGCCCTAAACCCACCAATACCCCTGCAAGAAGCCAGGTCCCCAGTAGACCTGCCAATGAGGCCAAAGGACGGGATGATCAGGTCAAAGTTGAGAAGGCCCACAGTGTCCTCTCTAAGAGTGCACACAACCTCAGGCCTGTGTCTGCAGTCTCAGCTCGCTCAGGGTCAAAGGTGGGAGGTCAGAAGGTGAGCGAGGCAGAAGAGAGGCCAAAAAGCAACTCTTCCTTCCTGGAGGTCAAAGGCCACAAGATCAGATCAGACACCAGGAGTAACAATGGCAGCGTCCGTTCTGTCAAGACATGTACATCTGAGATTCAGGTGCCGGTGAAAGAAGCCACAGACTCTAGTCCAAACAAAATGGTTCCATCCCAGCCCCTGAGCACCAGCCCCTCCCAGAATGGCAGACCAGCTATTGTGGTGGATAACTCCAGTGACAGTGTCCACTCCATGTCTGCTGCTGACCTTTTTAGGGAGACCATATCCAATACACGATCCCAGAGCCTTGGGACAAAGTTCAGCTCTGAGGGGGCCAATGAGGTTGTCATAATTGAGAGGAGTGGAATGAAAACCAGGAAGCACAAAGAGGCAGAGCTGACGCCCTCCTGCCTGCCCAACACATCACCGAACGAGGTGGTCAGTGATTGGCTGAAGAGCCTGCCTGATGACACCTGCATGTACACTCCTGGAGACGAGCTGAACGAGGAAGAAGAGGATAGAAGAGAGGAAGAGGAGAAAGAAGAGAACAAGGAGAAAGGAGAGGAGATGGAGGAGAAAGTAGAAGAGGTAGAGGAGAAAGGAGAGGAAGAGGTGAAAGCAGAAGAGATAGAGAAGAAAGGAGAGGCAGATGAGAAAGGAGAGGAGATGGAGGAGAAAGGAGAGGAGATGGAGCAGACGGGAGAGGAGACAGAGAAGAGACAGGAATTAGTTGCAACAACAGAGCCGGACAAGGACCAAGAATCGTCGGAAACGGAAAAAGAACAAACTGAAGTAAAGGAGGCTGAAGAGGAAGTGATGGAAGCAGACAAGAAGCCCCAGGAGGAGGAGGAGAAAGAAGAGAAGGAGGAAGATGAGGAGGAGGGAGCGGAGGAGAAGGAAAAGGCTGACCCCTGTGTGGTGGACACAAAACCGCCCTGCACTGTCCACACTGCCCCTCGGCCCTGCTCCCTGTTCCTGAGCAACGAATCGCTGTCCAGGAGCTGCCACTCTTCCGTGGCAGTGATGAAGGTTCTGCTGAGCCCAACTCTAGGCCGCTGCAATAGCCTTCCCGAGGTAGTATACATCTTAGGTTATTTTTTACTGTACCATTATCAATATGCATCATTGCCTATGTACCCATAGATGTACAGTATGTGAACGTTGATGTATGATCTTGATGTGATATATGATTCGTTGTATGTGATACGATATACTATGTGTCAAAAACAGTGACACAATGAGTAAAGATGTTTGTCAACTCATACACATTGAAGTGCGTCATTTACCGTAAACTATAAGTACAGTTGACTGATCTTTAACATCTTGAGCTGGACAGGCCCATAATTTGGCCCAAATTCTGCTTTAATTTGAGTATTAATTTGTTTACTTTATCTCCTTGTCATGTGTAGTGTGTTATTCTGAACTGTGATCTGAGCATATGCACACAAAACTTCAAGGTGTGACCTATCAAATGTCATTCTGCTTTTGCATCTGATCATCATATTTTAAATGTTATAAGCAGTTTAGTTTGGGTCTGGTTTTTAGGTGGAAATTAATAGTCAAATAGGGCATAAAGCTTTAGAGGTTAATGAATCCACATTTAAGTGTGTCATTCACCGAGAACTATGAGTAAAGCTGACATTTTTAATGAATCCACCCATGTGTGTTCCTAAACCCAGGTATCGTCTGTCTATGGCCGTCGACTCAGTTCCTCTGCCAAGGGCCTGCTGGACTGCCTGGCCCAGCTCCAGCTCATAGACCCACCCCTAAACCCGGCCTCAGACAAGGACAAGGACCAGCGCTACAAAGAGGTCATGGACATCCTCCAGTCTCTGTGGCTGACTGAGCCCAGTGAGGGAGAGGGGAAAGTTGCAGCCAAGGACCAGGACCAGGTCACCCCTCCCAGGTCCTCTTCTGGAGTGGATGTGGGCAGTGGCAGCGGGAGTGGAGGGACTGAGGCAGAGACACAGAGAACAGAGAACTCAGCCGACAGGGTCACCGGCCTCATACGTGAGGGAGAGCGGGAAGGAGAGGGGGAGGAAGGACAGGGAGAGACAGAGGGAGGAGAGGGGGAGGAAGGACAGGGAGAGACAGAGGGAGGAGAGGGGGAGGAAGGACAGGGAGAGACAGAGGGAGGAGAGGGGGAGGAAGGACAGGGAGAGACAGAGGGAGGAGAGGGGGAGGAAGGACAGGGAGAGACAGAGGGAGGAGAGGGGGAGGAAGGACAGGGAGAGACAGAGGGAGGAGAGGGGGAGGAAGGACAGGGAGAGACAGAGGGAGGAGAGGGGGAGGAAGGACAGGGAGAGACAGAGGGAGGAGAGGAAACAAAATCAAACGCAGAGTCACCTGAGCGACCTACAGATACGGCCACACCAGACATAGCCAACCGAGTGCAGAGCACTCCAGAAAACGATCACAACATCGCCACCAATGATGAGGCGTTGTCCGACGAGCATGATCCTGTCCCAGAGAGAGGAGAGGTTTTCCAACCCCCTGAGAGCCCCAAAGCCACAGAGACCCCCAGCTTGTCAGTCAACACCTCAGCCAATGACAGCATAGCCTTCAAATCCCCCACCGACACAGAGAGAGAGACCCCCGAGGACTCCAGCTCAGGCACGTCCTTTTCAGTCCAGCGAGCGCCACTGAACAAACGTGCGTCCCAGGACCCTGACCCGGTCTGGATTCTCAACCTGTTAAAGAAGCTGGAGAAGCAGTTCATGACCCACTACGTCGACGCCATGGCCGAGTTCAAGGTGCGCTGGGACTTGGACGACAGCTTCATCCTGGACACGATGATCGGCGAGCTCAGGGACGAGGTGAGTCGCAGGATCCAGAACAGCATCGACCGCGAGCTGAGAAAGATCCACGGGCGCGCAGGGAGACCAGGGAGAGCCGGGAGGACGCCACGGCCCCCTCTCCTAGGAAACGTGTCTCGGGAGTCGACCATGACAGAACAGAGGCGCCGAAGGTTGAAGGTGAGGCCAGCCAGGCACCAATGAGGTGTATCAAATCATGCTTAAACACACAACATTACCCGTTCAACCTAACCGTTTTATCTTTGTAACTTATTTATATATTTGCGTTTTTATTCTGTTCTGTTGTATTGTATAAGTGAATTAAAATGCGTTGAGTTACCTATGAATAAACTTAGATTTTGATTTGAAGGTCATGAAGAATCAATCAGTAAACCCGGGCTCGCTGAGTGATGGCGATGTGGCGTCTGGGGCGGACTTCAGTGACCAGCGTAGCGAGGATGAGTACTGCCCCTGTGATACCTGTGTCCAAAAGAAGATGGCCGCCCGGCCAATCAAAGCGGAAGTAGTGCTTGCCCTGCCGCCGGTGATGATGGCATTTGACCTGAGGAAGATCCTACAGCTGAAGAAAGAACCTGAACTTGAGGTAGCCCCCACTCCTGTAAAGGGCAACAACAACAGCATTGTGCGGGAGGCGAGCCAGGAAGTTGGGAACTTAGCAGCGGTTCAGGAGGTAGAGGAGGAAGAAGAGGAGGAGGAGGAGGAGGAGGAGAAGGAGAAGACCAAGGATGATATCATACCAACCCGCATTATAGATGAGACTATTCCTGAGGAGGAGGAGGAGGAGGAGGAGGGAGAGGGAGAGGAGGCGGAACAGAAAGGAGAGATTGAGGGAGAGGAAGGGGAGGTAGAGACAGGGGGAGAGGAGGGGGAGGTAGAGACAGGGGGAGAGGAGGGGGAGGTAGAGACGGGGGGAGAGGAGAGGGAGGAAGAGACAGGGGAAGAGAAAAAGGATTTATTAGAGGCTGAAAATGGAGTGGTTGATGGAACAGAGGATGAGGAGAAGGGTGAGCAGACAGAGGATGATAAAGAGGAGGTGTCAGGGGAGGGAGAAACAGATGAGTGTCCAGGAGAGGAGGTTGTGGAGGAGGAGGCATTAGCAGAAGGGGAGACCGAAGAAGGAGGAGAGGAAGAAGAGGCAGAAGACAGAGAAGAGAACACTGGCGATGAGACAGCAGAGGGCGAGGAGGAGGGGGAGACGGCAAATGAAAGTGAAGAGGCTGGTGAAATGACTGGAGGAGAGGAAGGGGGGACAGTAGATGAGGGAGAGACAACAAATGAGGAAGATGGGGCAGCGGAAGAAACAGAGGCAGCGAAAAAGGAAACAGACGAGACTGAAGTGGGTGAAAGTGGAACAGGAGAAGAAGAGGAGGAGAGTGATGGACAGGAGGCAGGGAAAGAGGAGACGGGTGATGAGGGAGAGGTAGCAGAGAACGGAGATGTAGAGGAGGAGGGAGGAGGAGAGGAGGAAGAGGAGGGGGCAGAAGACAACATGGTGTCTGAATCTAAGATGGAGGAAGAGGAGGCAGAGGGAGACAATGAGGATGCAGCAGAGGAGACAGAGAGAGAGAGTGGAGAGGAGGAGGCTGCAGGAGAGACAGAGGGAGGAGAGACAGAGGGCGGAGAGACAGAGGGTAGAGAGGTAGAGACAGGAGAAGGAGAGGGAGAGACAGAAGAAGGAGAGAGAGAGGGAGAGACAGAAGAAGGAGAGGGAAAGGGAGAGACAGAAGGGGGAGAGGGAGAGGGAGAGGGAGAAGGAGAGGGAGAAACAGATGGTGGAGAGGGAGAAACAGAGGATGAGAATACTGCAGTAGGCGGGGTGAAAGCTGAGGAAGAGGAAGAGACTCCAGTGGAGGAAGATGAAGAGGGTAACGGGAGCGCCTCGGCGGAGGCTGAGGATGGAGATGATGAGGATGATGAGGGGAGGGGAGGAGAGACAGAGACACAGGAAGGGGAGGGGTCAGAAGAGGAAGCTGCAGCTCTTCAGGTAAAGACTTGTCTCTGTATCCATGCTTTGGCTTCTTTTAGGTATAATTTATAACACTAATAAATATTCACTGATGGTAGTTGCTTGTCGTGCTTGTTGACTTCTAGATCCATGAAGAGAATGTTTGAATGTATAATTATCAGGAAATATGAAAGTAAAAAGTCAGTTTGGTCTTTTAAAGCAGCGATTCCCAGATGTTTCTTTATTGTGACCCACCTAAAGCCTGTGTTTTTTTTTTAATCAAATAACTCAATCACATCATTACCTTTCATCTTAAAGTCCAGATCCGGAATTGCTGCAACTTTAGTTGTGGAAGTTAAACAAGCCTTTTTGGACCAAAAAGAAATAGGACTGGCCTTGGTTTGGGCAAGGAGTGTCTTTGTGTAAAAATCCCACCCACACAGCCTTTCAATTCAAACCAAAAAAAAAATGTGTCAAGTTACACCACTCCAGTGTCACTACCATGTGTATAATAATAATAATAATAATAATAATAATAATAATAATAATAATAATAATGCACTTGTCACTTACTGACAGAATTATTTTAAATTGACATTACAAATAATTTCAACTTAATTTCCTGTAATGCCTAGAAGGAAATGACCAGTAGTCTGGATTTTCATTTCTGCCTTTATGGCACAATGTTACTTAGTTTAGTGAGAGTTCTGTGCTCATGTTGCATTAGTCTGATGCACACGTGAATTATTATGTTGCATGACAATGCCTGAGCCTGATGTGTTGTTCTCCACAGGAACAGGAAATGATCCCTGTGCTGTGTGTGACGGAGGAGGAGGAGCCAGACGCAGAGGACTCTGATGTGAAACACCTGAGTGACACCAGCGCCAACGAATCAGGAGTCGAGGAGCAGGAGGGTGGGACCACAGAAGAGGAGAAGGAGGGAGGAGAGGAGGTGAGGGAGGAGGACGCTGTAGAGGAGTTTAAGCCTGAAGAGGAGGATATGGAGATGGAGGGAAAGAGAGAGACTGCGGAGGAGAAGAGAGAAGGGGGGAAGACAAAGCTCCTCCTCATCAGCCAGATGACCAGAACCTCAGTGGAGTCCCAGTCGGGCTCCATTGAAACCGCAGACCCAGAGACCAGAGCCACAGTTTCACCCGTGCGCCCAGTTACTCCCAGCAAGGCCAAGAAAACTGGCTCTAATGGAACCAAGATGGCACCCGTGTCTGTGTCTACGGGTGAGGGGGCAGGTGGGAAGGGCCAGAGGAGAAGCCGCTCTCCTGCCAGGGCCAAACGCAGGAAACCCAAGGAGAGCGACGTAGAGCTTGACAATCTAGATCTGTAACGCTTACAGAACATAGAACTGTATCACCTAAAACTGTTACTCACAGAACAGACTCAGCCACTTTTTAAAGCACTTTATAATTCCACACTGATGTGGAGTATCTACACTGGGGAGAATCACACAGGTAAAGGTGGTGTCTGCCTGGTCACAGTGGCAACACTGGAAAGAACTGGTAATGTAAGATAGGCTACTATTGTACATCTGAAACTTGAAACAACCATTATATTACAAACCATGAATGATAATGTAAACATTATATTTGTATATTTCTAGTAGCAAATTATATTTATGTAAAAGGTTATTTTTATGGAGGGATATATATTACCTACTGTCTGATGTGTCTATATATGTTGATGAATGAGTGTGATTGTAAAAGTATATTTTTGGATGAATCATCACACGATGAAGGACAACTGGAACATTATTATACACAGTAATGAACCGCAAGGTTTATTAACGTAATCACATAGCCATAAACACATACCTCCATGTGACACTAGGTGTTAGGCGAATGACCACTGTGTTGTATATAAGTAAATACGGAAACATGATACTTTATACGATTATTGTAGTGTCATTCTGAAGCTCAATGTGTGAGGACTGCTGTTGGATTCTCAGGGATCTTGAATTGGATGCTTTGCAGTGACACACAACTGACCTTTAAAACTATTGATATCTAATCCCTAAATTGGCTTTCTGTCCCAGTTTCGGTCATGAGGGTCGTTGTTGGGTGTCTGGTTGAGTGTGTGCGGAGAAGGGAGTGTTTAGTGCTTTTAAGCACCCCCTAGGTTTGGTAACACACCCCCTAATCAAGGCTCTGTGTGCGTTCACAAACACTTAGTGAGGGTTGAGTACGAACATGTGACGCAGAAGCTGTCCTGATACTTAACCATGTAGGTAATCAGAGAATCTGCTCAAGTGTTTAACTAATGCCTTACTGTATCCACGGTGACAGGAGAGAGAGAGAGAGAGTGAGAGAGAGAGAGAGAGAGAGAGAGAGAGAGAGAGAGAGAGAGAGAGAGAGAGAGAGAGAGAGAGAGATTGGAGAGGAGTAGATATCTCTATCTTTAATCATTCTAAAATGATTATAGTTTCTATTCCCATTGTGATGGACTCTGACAGGAAGTTTCTATACAGAATGTGTTGCACAGGCAGCTTGAGACTTGCTTAGTGGGCCTTCAGGAAGTGTGTTTATAAAAAATCTCACCTCTTGCTAATACTGTCTGCCACCTGTTTCATGTGTTGACACACAGGTTTGACATGTTTACCTTTATACAGGTTGTAAACAGGATATGATGTTTCTCTCTCAGGATGTCACTACAGTTTGGGGGCTGATTGATGTCATACAGTAGTTGGTGGTGTCAATGCTGCTATTGGTCCGTTTGGCTGTCAATTTTCCTCTGTGACACCACCCAGGGTACACCATGTAAAGTTTCAAATGATGATGTTTATGTAATATTCTAAATGATTTCAACGAAATAAAGTGTTTAACCTAAATTATGTTTAGCAAATAATGTTATTGCTTAAAGATGCAAGAGATTTGCTCAAGTTAATAGATAATTACACAATCTATTACATGGAAATGCCTTGATGTTTGACAGAGGACCAATGCTTTGTCAGGAACCAAGCAATTTAACAGTTTAAAATAATGTGTACTTTCTCTTTTTTCTAGATTCAGATATTGTATTGTATTTGATTACAACATATTCATCATAGACTTTAAAGAGATGCTTCACTATGTGGACATTTAGATTAGTTTTTAGATAAAGTTTATTTTTTTTAGATTAGTTTTAGTTTTGGTTTGTGCTTATCTTTGTTATTTAGTTATGTCCAGCTGCTGCTCAACAGTGTGGAAGCTTCTTGCTCCATTAAGCACCAAAACCTCCTTTTGGAAATTCCAAAGCTACTATACAGGAGGTCCTCTGAGATCTGTAAGTGGGCATATTACCATATAATTTTTGATCAAGGTATCAAAGAATGTCTTATTTACCTTCCTGAGTACAGCCAAAAAACCCGGTCAGAATTGACTGTCAGAACTCAAACTTTGTCAACAAAGCTCAGATTTGCGAGAGAACACTCAAAAGCGATTGGTTATATGTGCAACATCCCGATCTGAGCTTTGTGATTTCTAAGATGAAGCTTTTTACCCCATTTACTCCCGTTCTATCTTCAAGTTGAGCAATCGCAGCTCTGGACATAATTAAATAACAAAGGTAAGCACTTCAAAACCATCTGCATCGATTGTCAACATGGGAGATATCTAAAAAAGAATGTAAGTGTCAAAATAGTAAATCATCCCTTTAAGCTCTATTTCATGTGGAAATATAACTGAATACATGTTTAGTTATGAGTGTTGTCGTGAGTCTGTGATTCTGTGTTGAACCTGTTTGGAGCCCCTGAAGACTACCCTGCTTGTGCTTAATTGGCTCTGTCCTAAAGGCTCCTGCTCCCAAGCAGCTCAGGCACCCTGAAGAGACACTTGCACGTCACACTAATCCTTTACCTGGGTGTGCGTGTGTGTGCGTGTGTGTGTGTGTGTGTGTGTGTGTGTGTGTGTGTGTGTGTGTGTGTGTGTGTGTGTGTGCGCGCGCATTTGTGTGTGTGTGTGTGTGTGTGTGTGTGTGTGTGTGTGTGTGTGTGTGCGCGCGCGCATGTGTGTGTGTGTGTGTGTGTGTGTGTGTGTGTGTGTGTGTGTGTGTGTGTGTGTGTGTGTGTGTGTGTGTGTGTGTGTGTGTGTGTGTGTGTGTGTGTGTGTCTCTTTATCCACAGAGGGATTGAGGTTGACTTACATCACAGCCCAATCTGGGACGGCTTTAAACTCCTCCAGAAAACGGTTACAGGGCAGGCAAGACAACATTAACAATGTCATGTTAGCTGTGTGTTTATGTTAGAAATGAAAGTTAAACACATTTTGCCAACTTGTGACAACCAGCCCTGACATGGTAGGTTGTAAAAACAAAAAAGCAAACATGTTTTAATAAATATATTCTGCTTAAAAATGTAAATAATGGTTTAATAATCTTGGAAAAGATTATTCAAATTCATCAGAGCATTGGCTGAAATATTGCCACCACAAGGATCAAAGATGATCTCGATAACCTTTTTGCTTATAACGATGCTCTTGACCACATTGACCTAGCCATTCAAATACAGCATCATATTGTATCTCTATCCAACAAACACTACACAAACATTAAACATGTATGACAAATGAACAAGACATTTCAATGTTCGATGTGTGTATTAGATATTTGAATTTTGACCAAATTTTTGGTATTTTCCTCATAGTTTCAGTTGACATGATTGGATACCAAAAACCTTAAGGAAATCATTAGTGTTCATTTTCTCCCTCATAAGCCGCTGTAGAAGTAATGCAGAGTAGCTGTTGTCCCTACTCTGCCCTCTAGTGCCCTAAACCAGTAATGATGTCTCTCTCCAACATGCAGCACGCA
>NC_139668.1:18133136-18153136 GCF_951799395.1 Argentina silus | reverse complement strand
AGACATTTGCATATTACCCATCAGCACACAACCTGCTGCATAGAGGCTATTATGTAGAAATCACCTGACAGGACCTGTCATGTGGTCCCAGAGAGCAGCTTGTGGCGGCACACTGGTGGGACAGGAGCAGAGCCCTGTCAGAGGGCATGTTTTGGACCACTGGACTGGTGTTATTTTGGACCACTGGACTGGTGTTATTTTGGACCACTGGACTGGTGTTATTTTGGACCACTGGACTGGTGTTATTTTGTAATCTGAGTTCCTCAACTTGCATTATAAAGCTATAGATACGGTACCAGTCAAAAGTTTGGACGCACCTTCTCATTCAATGGTTTTTCTTTATTTTTATTATTTTCTACATTGTAGATTAATATTGAAGACATCAAAACTATGAAGGAACACATATGGAATTATGTAGTAAACAAAAAAGTGTTAAACAAACCAGAATATGTTTTATATTTTAGATTCTTCAAAGTAGCCACCTTTTGCTTTGATGACAGCTTTGCACAGTCTTGGCAAGGTGTGTCCAAACCTTTGACTGGTACCGTACGTCAGACTCAGAGAGGAGGCTGATCCTCAGGTGATCAACTCACGCTTCAAGTTGAAATACCTCCACCTGTGCCATTGAACTGCTAGCTTTTCGTGGCGTAGCTGGTTAACATCTGGTATGTTGGTGAGCGTCACGTGTCTTGGGAATACAGAGGACCAGGTCCAGGAGTGTGAGGTGGCAGTCCTGTTTTCAGCAGTGTGAAGTCCAATACACTCATTCATGAACTGCATTCACATCTAAGTTGATCTTCAATCACTTTTCTCTGACTTGTGTTTTGTAAGTGTAATGGGTGTTTAGCAGGTGTGTCATAAGAGTGTTATTACTGTGTAATAACAGCTGTGCCAGCAGCCCCGGTGAACGTGTCTGTGACCCAGCTGAGAGCTGATTCTGCCACTGTGACCTGGAGTGTTCCGCTGGGAGACATCGTGATAGGATACGTCATCACCCAGCAGGTGTGTGTGTGTGTGTGTGTGTGTGTGTGTGTGTGTGTGTGTGTGTGTGTGTGTGTGTGTGTGTGTGTGTATGTTTGTGTGTGTGTGTGTGAGTGGGTGTGGCTGTGGGTGTGGGTGTGTGTGTACTGTATATATGTGTGTGTGTGTGTGTGTGTTTGTGTGTGCGTGCCTGTGTGCCTGAGTGTGTGTGTTTGTGAGCTAGTATGTCAGATTGAAAAATAAGCTGTATTCAACACTTTTGGTTGCGTGTGTGTGTGTGTGTGTGTGTGTGTGTGTGTGTGTGTGTGTGTGTGTGTATAGAGGCAGGATGGGCTGATGCAGCGTTCCATCCGTGAGGTGAACACCTCGAGTCGAGCGTGTGTGTTGTGGGACCTGGATGAAGACACTCACTACAGTGTACAGGTGAGACAGAACACAGGCACGGTGACGGGTCAGGAACGAACGGTGGTGTGTGTGATGGTGTGTGTGTGTGTGTGCTTCTGGTCTGGAAGGAGTGTGTGTTGCCTCCCAGGTGGTGGTCCTCTGTGGCTCAGTTGGTAGAGCATGGCGCTAACAACGCTTAGGTTGTGGGTTTGATTCCCGCTGGGACCACGTATACTGAAATGTATGCACTCACTGCAAGCATCAGGTAAATGGTGTATATTATATATATAGGTGCAGTCAATCGGGTTTCAGGAAGACAGCCAGCCCAGTCCCACTGTCCACTTCCGAACCCTGGAGAAGACTGACCACTACCCAGCTGGAGTCATTGACCACGGTATTGTACACACGCACACACACACACACACACACACATACATACATGCACAAATGTACAAACACACACACACACAGAGACATGCAAGCACACTAATTCAGTGCTAAATGTGCACAAACGTTTGCCTCCCCTGTTCTTCCTTCCCTCCAGATGACCCGACCATGGAGGGGCTGGACCTGACCCACCACCTACAGACTGGAGAGCTGCTTATCGTCACTACTGTGCTACTACTGTGGGCAGGTCTGTGTGTGTGTGTGTGTATGCGCGTGTGTGTTTGTGAATTCGTGCATGTCTGTGTGTGTGTGTGTGTGAGGAAGGACACCCTCTGTAAGTTGGAAAATGTTGCACTTTTCAAACCGCTTTTTCCTGCAACCTGGAGCCATAATCACACCGTCCTACAACTGCTAGTTGGCAAATGGTGTTACAGAGAAATATGTACATCCTACAACTGCTAGGTGGCAAATGGTGTTACAGAGAAATATGTACATCCTACAACTGCTAGGTGGCAAATGGTGTCACAGAGAAATATGTTTTGTTTCATTTAATCTTCATCAAGAGGGAATAAATAGGCTGCATGGCTTGATCAAATTCACTCACAAATCCTCCTCCTGCCCACCCACCGGCAGCTCAAATCAAATTATACGCTGTGTGTGTCAATACACTCTCTCCTCCCCTGTGTGTGATGATATTGCACGCACCACTGTAGAGTCCTGCCATAGCATCCCTTTACTCTGCAATTTGGAAGGAACCACTTACCAGGGGGAATAGGGGGGGGTAATCTTTGCCTTTGTCCGGTCAGTGTGCCCATTCCGCACAAGAACGGCTGTCATTCATTTTAATAGTTATTATAAAACATGGGCTTTAAAATTAAGTTCAGTCGTTCATTTAACATCAGAGAAATTGGAAAACAGGAAAAATCTGAGGGGGCACGTTCCTTTGTGGCCCCTATGAGCGTGACGCCTCTGCATGTGTGTGTGTGTGTGTGTGTGTGTGTGTGTGTGTGTGTGTCTGTGTGTGTGTGTGTGTGTGTGTGTGTTTTAACCTGCTTCACCCTCTGTCTCCATTCCAGCGGTGATAGCTCTGTTCTGTCGACAGTATGACATCATTAAAGACAACGACTCCAAGGACAAACCCAAGCGCCCCCCCGTTCGGGCCGCTCCATCTTATTACAACACCAGGGTGACCTCAGCAGAGAGCACGCCACTCTACCACAATGGGGAGGTGCAGGGGGGCAAGGTGACAACCAAAACCTCAGCACACACACACACACACAAACACGCAGACACACGCAGACACACACACACACACACACACACACACACACACACACACTCCCTTTGAATCTGCAGCCTCTAGCATATAACTGTGTGTCTGTGTGTGTTTGTGTGTGTGTGTGTGTGTGTGTGTGTGTGTGTGTGTGTGTGTGTGTGTGTGTGTGGGGGGGGGTTATGGAGTGTTTCATAGCGTTGGACTGTTTGTGCGTGTGTGTCAGGGATCTCCTCTGTCTCTGTCAGCTCCACAGAAACTCCTCCTCCATCAGCATCATCAGGGTGTGACGGATGGACAGCTCACCTTTCAACCTGCAAATGCAGAGTGGGCGGAGCGACCAGCCCAAGACCACACCCCTTCACACAGAACACTCCACATGTCCTGCAAACAGGATGTGACTGTGATTAGTGACTCTTGCATGTGAGAGACCAGGAACTCAGTTGTGAGTCAGTTTATCCTGTTTTCTTCCCTGACTCATTTTAGTGGCACTTCATTCAGTGGATGAGACCGCTCTCTACCGCCCCCCAGAGGCAGAGGGGACTAACAGCTGGGTCATAGGCCCAACCTGCTGTATCTGTGGACTTGGACAAAAAACTGGGTCAGCACTCACTTGACCTGACATTGTTTTGTTGTTTTAATAGTTCTTTGTGTCCAATATGTTCAATTAATCACTAACAATATACTGTACATAACATCAGTCAACTTATCAGAACAATACAGCTATCACTCATGTCTCTCTCTCTCGCTCTCTCCTTCTCTCGCTCTCCCTCTCCCTCTCTCTCCTTCTCCTTCTCCTTTCTCTCTCTCCCTCTCTCTCCTTCTCCTTCTCCTTTCTCTCTCTCTCTCTCCTTCTCCTTTCTCTCTCTCTCTCTCTCTCCTTCTCCTTTTTCTCTCTCTCTCTTTCTCTCTCTCTTTCCCTCCTTCTCATTCATGCAGAAGAGGTCGTACAGTACAGAGGTCGTACAGAGGTCATACTGAAGAACAATAGTGTGTGTGTAGGAGTTTGTGTCTGACCAATCATCAAGGTATTATCAATAACTAACAAACATCTTGAATTACTTCACATAGAGATCCACCCACACACACACCTCCCCCTCCCTACCCCCCCACACCCACACACACACCTCCCCCTCCCTACCCCCCCCCCCCACACACACACACACCTCCTCCTCCCTACCCCCCCCCCCACACACACACACACCTCCCCCTCCCTACCCCCCCCCCCCCACACACACACCTCCCCCTCCCTACCCCCCCCACACACACACCTCCCCCTCCCTACCCTCCCCCCCCCACACACACACGCCTCCCCCTCCCTACACCCCCCACACATACCTCCCCCCTCCCTACCCCCCCCACACACCTCCCCCTCCCTACACCCCCTTCCAACCCCCACACACACACCTCCCTACTCCCCCCCCACACACACACCTCCCCCTCCCTACACCCCCTCCCAACCCCCACACACACACCTCCCCCTCCCTACACCCCCTCCCAACCCCCCCACACACACCACCCCCTCCCTACCCCCCCCCCCCCCCTACCCCCCCCCCCCCCCCCCCCCCCACCATGACATCATAAAACCACATTTGACTAAACCGACTCTCATTATCATGTTTATCATTATATATGTAGAATAGTCTGTAGATACTGAATGGACAATATAGAATATAGTTTTGAAAAATGTGAATACATTAATACACTATTAGAAACACAGGTGAGTGAGCTGTCTCTTCTTTATTCAGAATGGGGGGGGGGGGGGGGGGCACTGATGAGCTGGATTAGAGGGGTGCTAAGTTTAATATGAGGATAAACAGTCAAAGCTATGGGCAGGTGGGGGGCTCAGCCCACCCGAAACGTGTGTCTTGCCCACCCAATCAAAAGTTAAAAATTTTTTTTAAAAAAGTTGATATTTCGGGGGCATGTTTGAATGTTTAATCTCATGTTTGTATTTACTGTAGGTCCATATACTATGTCTATCTATTTAGCACTTAAAACCACCATCTCACCAAACACGCACCCCCCCCACACACACACTCACCCCCACCCCCACCCCCACCCCCACACACACACACCCAACAATACAAAATCAACGGCGCTTCCAAGGTGTTGGTTCTCAGTTCTGTTTCACAATATCTCTTATCTCTGGTCTTGATGTCTTCCATGCTATGATGATAATACAGTCATTGGATTATACCACTGGATCTAAGCTTGATCATTTTCAAAGATGGAAGAACAACTAAAGGGGAGATGGCGAAACAAACATTTCAAACTATATTATCTATGTCTGTATGCGTTGCATCACTTGATAAAGGGAAACAGGTTGAGCTGGGCGTGGGTCATGAATGTGTGGATATCGCTGCAAGGGACTGTGTTCGAAGACTACAACACCCATGAGTCATTGCTGCAATGACGCCACTCCAGGAAATAAGCGGCAGTGTGTACACAATGGATCCCCGGTAAAGTAAGAAGAGGCTATTTACACCCAAATTATCTCTGATCTGACACTGTTGGGTGGTTTTAGACTAGCTTGTATTGTATATTTAGACTTCCATAGATGAATTTGCCTTACTTAGCATTTTTCTTCCTGATTTGTTCCCTCTGAAACCACCGCTTATTAGCTAACTAGCCGCGCCAGCTACATTATCGCTGGTTGGAGGAGGCAGTAGTGTGCGGTGAGTCTGCTCATGGTGTTTGTGATGAGACCGATCTGCGTTGTCCGTTGGAGGAAGAGGAAGATGACAGAATAGGGGAATGAACTGAGTTGGAGTCGCCCACAGGAACAGTGACTGCGTGAGAGACAAAGAAGGACGATGCCTAGAAGAAAGCAGTCGAATCCACAGCCCGTGAAATGTAAGTACAGCCAAGGTTTCTGCTCGCTATTTCTGCTCAAACTTTTTCATATCCAGCTATGTCCACTGCACTGAACTGTTGTCAGATTTCTCCTCACGATCAGACATGTCATCCCTGTTTCACAGTGTTTGGTTTCGGGAGCTGTACTGTAGGAAAATCATCCCTAGCTGATGGCATGTGAGATTGCTTGCTTGGTGCTGTTGGGTGTTTCTACAGGGTGATCATGTTTTCACTCCAGATTAACCGGTTTGAACACCTCGGCCGGCCGGATCGACCTTCTATTGTGGCTTTAGATGATAGATTCCATAATATGCAGTTCTACCTCATAAGCCCCTGTTTGCTCTTAGTGATCATATGACTGGTGATGATAGCCCTCTTCTTTAGCCAGTTTCTCGAAGTGTGGGTGAGTGTTAAGTTATCTCATCCTCTCTTTCCCATGTGAGAGAGAGAGAAAGAGAGAGAGCTAGAGCTATCTTATCCTGAGTGCCATGTCTGTGCTGGACTCCCCACTTCCTCTCTTCCTCTTCTCTGCTTCCTGTCTCCACATCCTCTAAACCTGGGTATGGCTGTCACCCCTGCCTGACCTTTCTCTCTCTCTCTCTCTCTCTTCCTCTTGCTACTCTTCCTTTCTTTTCTTGTCATCCTCTCCCCTTCCCTCCTGTCTCACCGCTCTACCCCTCATTCCCCACCTCCTCTCTCTCTCTCTCTCTCTCTCTCTCTCCACCCTCCCTTTCACTGCTTTAATAGGTTTAGCCTACCTTGTCTCTCCCTCTGTCCTTTCACTAGCCTCCATTACCCTCTCTTTCCCTCTCCCTGTCCCACCCCCACCCTCAACTTCTCTCTCCCCTCCTACTCCTATCTCTCTTCAGTTGCCTACGAGTTGCCTGTCCCCCTCCCTTTCCTCTCCTCCCTGCCTTCCCACTCACTCACTTCCTTCCGTTGCTCAGATTCTTACCATCACTCCCTCTTCCCTTCTGTCTCTCTCTCTTCCCCTCCCTCCTCTCTTCATGTCCTCCCCCTCTCTCTTCACTCACTATCTTCTCAGTCATCCCACAATGTGGTCATAGGGTGTGCTCAAACAAGAGTGGTGTGTGTGTGTGTGTGTGTCTTTGTCTTTGTCTTTGTAGTGGAACTGGAGGATGTGGGGGTCGTGTGTGATCCGGGTTGCCTGGGCCTGGAGAGTGACTTCCTCCTCAGCGGAGAGCTGGAGTTTGAGGACACCGAGATCATGGGACTGGACAGAGACACTGGTTAGTGAGACTCATTGATTCACCTCTCACTGACTCACTTTACTCACTGACTCACTTTACTCACTGACTCACTCACTCATCTTACTGACTCACTCACCTCACTGACTCACTCACTCACTTTACTCACTGACTCACTCACTCACTTTACTCACTGACTCACTCACTCACTTTACTCACTGACTCACTCACTCATCTTACTGACTCACTCACCTCACTGACTCACTCACTCACTTTACTCACTGACTCACTCACTCACTTTACTCACTGACTCACTCACTCATCTTACTGACTCACTCACCTCACTGACTCACTCACTCACTTTACTCACTGACTCACTCACTCACTTTACTCACTGACTCACTCACTCACTTTACTCACTGACTCACTGACTCACTTTACTTACTGACTCACTCACTGACTCATTCACTTTACTCACTGGCTCACTCACCTTACTGACTGACTCACTCACCTCACTGACCCACTCACCTCACTGACTCATTCACTCACTGACTCATTCATCTTACTGACTCACTTACCTCACTCACTCACTGACTCCCCTCCCCCCCCCCCCCCCCCCCCCCCCAGGTATGGCAGTCTTCTCTCTGAGTGACGAGGAGGACCCAGCGGTGCCCGAGGAGGACTCCGCCTTCCCAGGATTCCTCTCTTGCAGGGGGTGTGGCCAACTGCTGGAGGACACCCCTCTAGGGGCGGGCCTCGACCTCGGGGCGGGCCTAGACCTGGAGACGGGATTCTACTGCCTGACGTGCGAGGAGGGCGCCCAATCGGAATCGCTCACGGCCGAGGACACCGCACAGAGGGAGGAGCCCGGCGTCGGGCGAAGGAGGAGGAGGAGGAAGGCCGGAGGGGGCGGAGTCTCGAAGCTGTTCTCGTGTTCCCTCTGCAGCTTCTCCTCCCGCTACTCCAACCACCTCAAACGCCACATGAGGACGCACGACGGGGAGAAGCCCTACCGCTGCCCCCACTGCCCCTACGCCTCGGCGCAGCGGGTCAACCTGCAGAGACACACGCGCACGCACACCGGGGAGAAACCCTACTGCTGCCCCCAGTGCAGCTACGCCTGCAGTTCCCTGGGCAACCTCCGGAGGCACCAACGCATGCACACTCAGGAGAGGCCGCAGCGCAGGGAGAAGGAGAAGAAACGCTCCAGGCGACGCAACGCGCGCGGAGAAAGGGAAGAAGGTATGGTAACACACACACACACACACACACACAGTGTCTAGCCAGTGTTGACTGAATGAGAGCATACACACAGGTGAGCTAATGCTTACACAAATGCATTTATTTAGACACACAAAGCTCACAGGGCGATATACACACACACACACACACTCATGCTAAAGGTACTCCACAACCTGCTTACTGAGGTGCTTGAGCTGTTTTGAGTTGTTTTGCTTGAACATGTGAAGAGGAATTGTGCATCATGCTGAGTTAAAAAAGGGGAAGTGCTGATTGGAGAGACTTCCTGAAACTGAATCCCACTGAAAGAGGAAGAGAGTCTGTGCGGTTGGCTGGTTACTGTGTGTGTGTGTGTGTGTGTGTGTGCGTGTGTGTGCGCGCATGTGTGTGTGTGTGTGTGCGCGTGCATGTGGCTATGTGTGTATTACTGTGTTAGATAAACATTAAATGTGTTCTCTCCTCTCTTGACAGATGCGGTGGTATCAGACCTGACTCTGCGTGTCACTGAGGACTCTGGCTTCCTCCAGACGTTGGGGGGTCTAGGCTCTCCCTCTGCCCCCCTCCCAGACCTCCTCTTCCCCCTCTGCTGCCGCGCCTGTGGCCTGGCCCTGGAGGGGGAGGGAGAGGGGGAGACAGGGGAGACAGGGGAGGACGGGGAGGGAGGCCAGGTGTGCACCCGATGCTCCCTGGATCTCCTCTCCAAAGAGCCAGCCCCCTGCAGCCCCAACCCCAGCCCGGGCCACCGCCGCGGGGTCACCAAGCTCTACCGCTGCCCCTCCTGCCCCTTCCTGTCCCACTACCCCAACCACCTGGCCCGCCACGCGCACACGCACAGCGGGGAGAAACCCCACCGCTGCCCCCACTGCCCCTACGCCTCGGCGCACCTGGACAACCTGAAGCGCCACCTCCGGGTCCACACGGGCGAGAAGCCCTACCAGTGCCCCGCCTGCAGCTACGCCTGCGGGAACCTCGCCAACCTGCGGCGCCACGAGCGGATCCACTCGGGCGCCAAGCCGTTCCACTGCGGCGTGTGCGGGTACTCCTGCAACCAGAGCATGAACCTGAAGAGGCACATGCTGCGCCACACGGGCGAGAAGCCGTACGCCTGCGCCGAGTGCCCCTACACCACGGGGCACTGGGACAACTACAAACGCCACCAGAGGAAACACGGGCACAACACGGACGCCTGGGACAAGCACGCCGGCCCGCACAACGGCCAGGACTGGGCCAAGGACTCGCAGACGGACAGCCACAGTCAGGGGGAGGGGGACATGTAGCCCGGAGGGAGGGGCGGGGGGGGGGGAGAGGAGGGGGAGGGCGGACCAGGAGAGAGAGAAAGAGCGAGCGAGCGTGAGAGAGAGAAGTGTGTGTGTGTGTGTGTGTGTGTGTGTGTGTGTGTGTGTGTGTGTGTGTGTGTGTGTGTGTGTGTGCGCGTGTGCGCGTGAGCGCGTGCGCGTGTGCGTGCGAGTGTGTGTGTGTGTGTGTGTGTGTGTGTGTGAGTGTGTGCACGCTCACGCAGGGAGACGGGGACATGTAGCCAAGAGGGAGGTATGTGGGTGGGTGGGTGGGTGGGTGGGGGGGGGCAGGAGAGAGAGAAAGAGCGAGAGAGAGAGCGAGAAGTGTGTGTGTGTGTGTGTGTGTGTGTGTGCGTGTGTGTGTGTGTGTGCGTACTGACTGTAGTTAAAGTGGTGAACACCCTGTTCGTTGCACTCTCGGCTGCGGGAGGAGCAGGGCTAAACTCAGGGGTCTGTAGAGGCGGGGACACGGGGGCCCATCAGCTGTTTACTGTATTTAACCTCTGGGTGAGGAACGCAGCGCTCAGCTGTACTCTGGGCATTAGCGGGCCAGCTGTGTGTGGAAGGGTGTGTGGGGTTTACGATTTCTCATGTTTTTCGATTGGTGATGTTGCATTTGATTGACATGGAATGCAGTGTTTGGGAAAACCATGTTTTGATTGAGATGTAGCCAAAAAAATCATGTGTTTGATTTGTGAGTGTGTGTGTGTGTGTGTAACCGCAATGTTGTTAAAGCAAGTTCTTGAATCTATTGATAAAGCATTTATTTTTTCAACAGATGATGATGATGACGACGATGATGATGATGACGATGATGATATATATATTTTGTAATTCTGTCTGATGATTTGACATGTTTTCTCTGGCAGAGGACAGTGGTAACACATCCTTCCTTAGAGAAGAGAAGAGAAGGGATGGGTAGATGTCTTCTTTCTGAAACTGCCATGGTGACTGGGTGAAACTGCCATGGTGACTGGGTGAAACTGCCATGGTGACTGGGTGAAACTGCCATGGTGACTGGGTGAACAGTCAGTTTGGGCAACCTGCCCCTGATGCTGTTAGCCAGCCAACTCATCCATCTCGACTTGGGACATAATAACATATTCTACATAGTCAGTGATTTGAAGGAGGGGGGCTCATGTTTTATTCTGTCAAATACAGTTTATCCAATACTCTCTGTTCCCTTGAGTGAGCCACTGAGAGGTTTATAAGGGCTGGGGTTGTCATGTTATGATGATGATGATGATGATGATGAAGGTCTGTTAGTGTTAAAGGGTTTTAACCTCATCATGTGCCACTCAGCTCCTCATGGGTGAAAAGAAAACTAAAAAATAATCTTGACTTCCTTTCTGTAAGAACATGGTGCCTTAACAACTCTCAAATAAAGACTTTCTTTTACTGAAGCGTCTCTCCCCCTGTGTGTGTGTGTGTATGTGTGAGACTGACTGACTGGGGTTTTGTGTGATAAGCAGGTGTTTCCTAAGAACAGAAACAGAGAAGTAGATGTAAGCCGGGGTGGCTAGGGGTGGCTGGCTGTCTGGGGTGAGGCTGGCTTGGGTCGGCTTGGGTGAGCCAGCCGTGACCTTCAGTACAAGCACATCACAGGATCTTGTATGTAAAGCAGCTCCAATGAGCTGTGTGTGTGTGTGTGTGTGTGTGTGTGTCCTATGATGCACGGCTCTCGCCATGATAAACCCTCTCTGCTCATCTCGATGCTCTCTTCGTGTGTGTGTGTGTGTTGTGTGTGCAGTACGTGAGTAAATGGGTGTGTGACCAGGGTTTTGATTCACAGAGGAGAAGCAACACAGCCGACACCCATGGGCCTGGTAGGAACATCAGTTGGAACGTTATTATTTTATACATTTCTGTGGTCATTTCATACATGTACAGTGACCAGCTTTTGTAACGGTAACATAGCCACCCATTTTCTAACGAGGTCTTTTGGAGGAAACCTGTAACCAGACTAGAAAACTATAGAAAACGGAGTGGTCCTCACGTTAGTTTATTTATTTTTATTTATTTTTTTGAATCTCTGACTCATAGAAAAGTTCCCGCCCCCAGCTCTTCCCGGGAGATATACTGGAGTTCCCGGGAAATAAGTACTTTTCCCATTTTGGAGTTTACTATGGAGAGAGGGATGGGGTTCCCTACGTGGCCCATCTCACCTGCAGAGGTGTGTGTCTGTCAGCGTCCACCTGCTTACACAGTCTTGGAAACACAGGGTGAACTGCAACACGTGTATTCCTTCTGCTTTATCTCTGAAAAGGTTTTGTTATTGGAGTTAATCCCCTGAAAGGGCAAGATCACTGGAACATGTTAAATGCATTGGATGGCAGGGTTACATGCAGGAAAGTAGGAGTTAACTCTGTGTGTGTGTGTGTGTGTGTGTGTGTTTGTTTATTTGTTTGTTTGGTAGACTCAGATGCAAAACTTCTCCTGTTTGGCCGAGCCCTGAAGTCAGAAATTAAACTGGATCCTGTGGACTTCATGGGACAGAATTACAAGGTAATACACGCGCGTACACTCGCACAGACACACGAACGCACGCACGAACGCACACACACAGAGCACTACACTACACTACACTAACACATCTGTCTCACTCTACCAGCGGAACACTGTATGTGTTCATGTTCATCCCTAACACTCGGTGCTCACCTGTCATCATGTTTCTGGTTGAGGTGAGCAACATGCTGGATGAGTCCTCTCCTCCCAGGGACTTCCACTCCCTGGTGAAGCCCGCCATCGACGACATGCTGGGTAGAGAGGTCACCTTCGACATCCTGTTTCACAACAGCGAACACCAGGCCACACTCTTCAGATACGGCATCAAGAAGTCCACACAGGTGGGCATGTGTGTGTGTGTGTGTGTGTGTGTGTGGGAGGAGGAGGAGGAGGATGTGTTGGTTTAGTGTGTAGGCCTAAGTGTGTGTATTTACGTGTGTGTGTGGGGACCAGGGGAGGCTGGTGGAGGTAGAAATCTGAAGACGTGCTCATTGTAATGCACATGTTTGATACCATTCCTCATTCCGTTCCGTGCTCCATTACAATGAGCCCGTCCTCGGATTTCTACCTCCACCAGCCTCCCCTAGTGGGGACGTTGGGAGACCTGGTGAGGTGAGTGGGTTTTGTCTCCAGTTGTCTTTGCTTCCTTCTTCCTTCTACTGAGTAAGCCCTCCAGGCATCTTGCTGTAGTAACTCTTGTCCTCTGATTGGTTCTAGATTGAGAAGGTCTACGCCCAGATCCTGCCAACATGGAGAGAGCTGTTTGAAAAGAAGAAGCTGTAACAGTGGCAGTTGTGGCAGTTACCCTGACTCTGCCTGGCCTGCAGTTCACCTCTCCACCAGCAGGAGTCAGCACCAACACAGAGTTCCACTCGGTCCACTTCAACTAAAAAGGCAAAACCATAAGAACAAATGTTGTTTTAAAGTTATATAAAAATCCCTGTCCAAGTATTACTTTGAATAGGCTACCTTTTTATTATATTTGTTCAAATATCTGTATTGCTAACAATCTTTTATTTTCTCTCCTCAAATAAAGTATCTGTAGTTTAAATTGGACTAAGTTTTTAAATTCGACTCACTTTTTTAAATTGGATGTGTTTTCAAGACTTGCAATTTCAGTCCAGCTGGCTCAGCTGGATGCATTGGACGCAACCTAGGCTGTACATGAAGATAACAGATAACATGTAAACTGACCATCCACGGGTATGCTTAGGATGTAAACAGAACGCGTCTCTGGCGAGCAGCCTGTTGGCAGTACAGAGTCTAAAGGGACAGCCGAAATTAAGATAAATACACTGTCTGTGCAAATGTTGTTTTCGTAGGCCTACACACACACACACACACAGGCATACGCGTGCGCGCGCACACACACACACACACACACACACACACACATACACAGGCATACGCGTGCACACACACACACACAGACAAGTCCGCCTATGGATCTCCCTCAGGAAGGGACACGTATCTCTCTAGGGATCAGAATGATAAACCTCCAAACAGACAATTAAACTCCCTCATCAATAACTGATCAATAACTAATCAATAACTGCCTCTCGTTTAACGATTACTGTTCTGAACACACCTAGCCACACCTAATCTCACGCCTCAGGCTAAACACCAATATAAGGATCACATATTTACTTTATAAATCCATTTTTAATTTAGTCCTTCAGCATCTTACAACCTGCTCAAAATGTAAATGTGTTGTTGTTGTTGTTGTGTGTGTCTGAGAGAGAGAGAGAGCAATCTGGGCTGTATGACACAACAACTGTTTTAAATTATTTAGCTTTGTGAAAGGAAAGTGTACAGGAACCATGGAACAGAATGTTAATCTGCTGTATTTGTGGGTTTGTGTCTGATGGGAAATGAACAGACGCGGTCCAATAAAGGAAAGCCGTGATCGCTGAGCCTTCTCTCCTATTGTGTTCATATGAATGTGTGTTAAATTAATGGGAGATTGAGTTCAATAAATAGCATCATTGAGGTTTCACAACAGGAGAGAGAAAAATATAATCTTTTATGTATTAATCTCTACATGTATATTACAGACGGGAATCATTTCTTATTATTATCATTATTACTTATGCAACTATAATTCTCAACCGTATTGAAGAATAAACAGAAAATGTGTTTGTGAATAAACATTTTATTGTCTCATTGAGTGTATTGTGCGCACGCACACACACACACGCGCACACACACACACACACAGCTAGTGTCTCTATAAACAATAACAGTGTTGCACCACCGGGGCGTCATCATAAATAAGAGTCCAGGAGCCATCGCTGTGCTGCAGCCCTGGGTCTGTCTGCTGGGCTGTGTGAGTATGTGTGCACGTACAGGGTGACTGACTGCATGTAGGCTTGGTGTGTGTGTGTGTGTGTGTGTTCTGCAATCTATCACACACCCACAGTTGCTCAGTCAGGGAGACAGAGAGTGGGAGTTCTATTTAACACGAGGGCAAGAACTGAGGCCCTGCACACACACACACACACACACACACACACACACACACACACACACACACACACACACACACACACACAGATTCTACTTGGCTCATAAACAGACTTTGTGGAGTATGAATATGCTAATCAGATAATGTGTCCTTTAGAGTGACAGGGTTAGGCCCAGTGACCCACAGAGAGAGAGAGAGGTGTATGCAGAGTGGGAGGGGAGGTTTGCTGTCGCCGTGATATAGAGCCTGTGTAACCCTGTCCAAATCATTATCACCCACTCCTCTCTCCCCTCTCCTCTCCTCTCCTCTCTCCACTCCTCCTCTCCTATCCTCTCCTCCCTATCCCCTCTCCTCTCCTCACCCCTACTCTCCTCCTCTCCTCTCACCCCTCCTCCCACCCCTCCCTCTATCCCATCCCCTCCCCTCACCCCCCCCTCTCTTAATACCCAGTCCCTCACCCTCCACTTGGCCCTTTTCACCTTAACTGAATCCATCACTGACTCCTGGTGAAGGAAACAGGCCCCTCTTACAGACACAGAAAGCACAGCTTCAAATGAACACATGCTTGGCAGGTGATATCCTTGTCATGTCTGTTTCTTCCTTTCTTTATCTCTCCTCTTTTCTTGCTCCCCCCTCCCCCCCACCCTGAGCAGAGAGCGCATTAGGAAGACAACTCATACAAACCAACCAGCTTTAATCTGCAGGCAAGGGCACAGTCTTGTATACGGGCACACTTACACAGAGGACATTCAAACAGCAAGATCCCAACACTGATGGAATGGAAATCAGGCATAACAAAACACAACACAGTCACCTCAGGTGGAAAAATGTGCTTGAGTGTGTGTGTGTGTGTGTGTGTGTGTGTGTGTGTGTGTGTGCATACTTGTGGTCCAATCAAAAGCGTGCATGACATTAGCCGAATTGTAAGTAACTTTCTCATGGCAATGCTGTTGTTGGTGGAAAATGAATCCCATGCCCAGGTCATTTGCAAGTCATGACCACCCCCATCTCTGCCCGGCAAACTTTCAATCGACCCACCAAAACAAATCACTGATGCAAACAGGCATCGCCGTCGGCAGAACCAGGAGGCGCCTCATCATGTCGTTTCAAACAAGGCTGAAAGCAAAGAAGAAAGAAATCTTTCGCACCCACAAACTGACGGGGGGAAAAATAGGACCAACATCAAGATGGCGTCGGTGTCAGTGAATCTTCTCGATTGAGAGGAGCGATTGGCTGGAGCGATGCACTGCACATCATCACTGATCTACAAATCACCATCGTAAAGACAGATTGTGTGAATCTGCGCAGAGCCTTGGTGCCGAGGCTGATCCTCTCAAAGGCAGAGCTTGTTTTCACATTGATTGACCTCCTGCCCTTTATGTGCCCTGTCCAGGGGTGTGACTTCTAATCTGCTGCAGAGTAATGTCATTCTGCTAATTTGGCTGTCACTACCTATCTTCTGCCGTAGATTGAAGACCTCCATCTCTTCAGGCTACATCTTAACGGTCCCTCCTAAAGACCTCTTCATCCCCACTACCCCCCCTGTACAAGTTTCTCTCCTGGAAAAAAATCTTCCTTTCTTCTAGCATTGTGACTGCCAACAGCCCCTGGTCCTAGCATAGATTAATGTTTCTTATGATGACTGTTGGATAGATGATTCACTTACTTAAACAAATGTATTTATTGTAAGTCGCTTTGGATAAAGGCGTCTGCTAAATGCCATAAATGTAATGTAAATGTAAATATAATGGGAAGAGAAGTGATAGGATGTTATGCAGAAAAATATGTTAGTAGGACAAGCTATATGGAAGTCAGAGAGTTATGTTTATTATGGGTTAATGAGGCAATACATATAATGTGACTGAAATGTGACGACAGTGAAATTAATTGACGTCGACTTAAAACGGCCCATAGTTTTCGTCATTTTGACAATAACTGGATTAAATCATTGTTCAAATGACAGAAGATATGAATAAAACCACCCCCTCCTCTCTTTCTTCCTCATATGCCTCTCCTCCTTTCTTTTTACCTCCCTGCTCATCTCTGTCTCTCCCTCCCTCCCTCCCTCCCTCTCTTACTCCCTCCTTCCCTCCCATGTTCACAGTTTGGGTGTCATGGTAACTCCAGTCTTCCTGTGAGTGTCCTGAAGCCAGGAGATGAGGATGTCGTTCAGCTCAGACGGCCTGAAACACACACACGTATATATATACTTATACACACTTAAACATTATGTAGTCATGTAAACATATACATCCCTCAGCAGAGCTTAGAGGTGTGAGGTCAGGGCTCAGGGGACAAAGGTTACTAACGCTGGTTACTATGTGTGTGTGTGTGTGTGTGTGTCTGCATGTACTGTAGGAGGACAGTTACAGAGGTCAGCTGGGATAGATCGATACCCTCCCCCCCCCCCACGCACGCACGCGCACACACACACACACACACACACACACACACACACACACACACACACACCTCTCCATCTGAGTCCAGTGTCCACACTCCTCAATGTGTCCTCTGGTCAGGTTTGGGATCTAAAAGTAAGAACGATGAGAAAGAATTGTGTCAACATACAGTATGTATATAGGCAGGTGTAAAGGTTGTGATTATATATCTCAATCATGTGTACAGGTGTAAATGTGTGTACATGCTACAGTAGTATAGATGTGTGTGTGTGTGTGTGTTCTCACCATGTTCTCCATGCCCTTGGAGAAGATAGGCAGCAGTACAGGGTCTTTACCAGTGGTCACCATCAGAGCTGGCATCAGCAACTGAGACACAGCACAGAACAACGTCATTGAACAACACACACACGCATTCACATGCATGCATTCACACACACACACACACACACACACACACACACACACACACACACACACACACACACACACACACACACACACACACACACACACACACACACACACACACACACACACACACACACACACACACACACACACACACACACACACACACACACACCAAGTCTGACTGTAGCCCCATGTACACACCTTAGCCCTGGGCCGAGAGCAGAGCCAACTCCAGTTCCTCTCGATGTTACGGTACCAGTTCAACGGACCCCTGGGAAGAGGAACAAAACTACTACATTACTGACCTGTCTTTAATAGCCATAGTTATGTCTTTGTGTGTGTGTGTCTCAGTGTGTGTGTACCTGAAGCCTTTCTCACTGTACTGGGTGACGTAGAACTTCAGTGCTGCCTCACTGAGGATGGAACTCCTGGGCACCTCGTCTGGCACGCCCACAAACAGACCACCTATACAACACAGTGATGTCTGTCATAGCAACACACACACACACACACACACACACACACACACACACACACACACACACACACACACACACACACACACACACACACACACACACACACACACTCTCTCCCTCTCCCTCTCTCTCTAAACAGAAACCTACTCCATTGCCTCTGTGTATTGCCCTTTGTCCCACTGTCTCCTTCATCCACCTCCCACCCTACACCTGGAACACCTGACACAGACAGGAACTGATAGGGTGATCCCCCCCCCCCCCCCCCCCCCATCCCCTGCCCTCCAATCAGAGTCCAGATGTGGCTTCCTCCCTCACCTCTGGCACAGACTCCAGCAGTGCTGAGAGAAGGAGCGTTCTCCTGAGGGAAAAAACACAGTATTTATGTGTGTGTGTGTGTGTGTGTGTGTGTGTGTGTGTTGTGTATATGTGAGTGTGTGTACTCACTTTTCCGCTCCCTTGGAAGAAGATTTTAAAAGTCCTCTCCAAGTTCTTCTCCATCTCGGCCTCTGCCACTCCCTATTACACACATGGACTATCCTGTTATATCATTTTCCTTACAACAGTGACACACACACACACACACACACACACACACAGGTTTCTGAGGAATGCTAAAATGGGTTAATATGTTGGTGATACATACACACACACACACACACACACACACACACTTGACAGATAATGGTTTCTGAGGAATGCTAAAATGGGTTAATGTGTTGGTGATACATACACACACACACACACACACACACACACACACACTTACAGGCTTTTGGAAGTAGATTTGGTAGTCAAATATGGGCACTGCCTTCAGTCGTTCCATGGGAGGTGCAGAGGGGTCCACAGGGAACAGGGGGGTGTTCAGAGACGCCACCGCCCTGATAGAAGACCAGTTAAAGGACAACTTAACAAACGCTCCATAAACACCCAAATACATACAGTACCAGTCAAAGGTTGGGACACACCTTGCCAAGAGTGTGCAAAGCTGTCGTCAAAGCAAAAGGTGGCTTGGAAGAATCTAAAATATAAAACATATTCTGGTTTGTTTAACACTTTTTTGTTTACTACATAATTCCATATGTGTTCCTTCATAGTATTGATGTCTTCAATATTAATCTACAATGTAGAAAATAATAAAAAATAAATAAAGAACATTGAATGAGAAGGTGTGTCCAAACTTTTGACTGGTACTGTACATTTTCCATTGCAGAAATAGTTTGGATAGCCACAACTGCGTAGGTTCATACAACATTTCCAAAGGCCTGCATCATTATACTGGGAGCTTTGCATTTTCATTGTAGCTTAGTGATGGTTGGTTGGGTTAGGGTTAGGGTTCAACCAATTGAATTCAGAACGAATTGTCTGTACCTTCTACAGCATTCTATTCAGCATTCTATTTACAAAAAATCTCAACATACTGTGTGTGTGTGTGTGTATGTGTGTGTCATACCTGACTCTCTGAGGGTAACACTGTGCCATGTTCCAGACCACAGCCCCGCCCCAATCATGACCAACCAGGGTCACTTGAGGAATACCCTGAGAGAGAGAGAGAGGGAGTGAGAGAGAGAGAGAGAGAGAGAGAGAGAGAGGGAGTGAGAGAAAGAGAGAGAGAGAGAGTGAGAGAAAGAGAGGGAGTGAGAGAGAGAGAGAGAGGGAGTGAGAGAGAGAGAGAGAGAGAGAGCGAGCTGTATCCAGCTGTATCCAGTCAGCAGTCTGTGTCAGGACCTTGGACATGTTTGTGATCGTTGTTCAGAACTCACCATCTTATCCAGGAAGGTCACAAGATCCTACAACAGAGAAGAGAGAACATACATGGACTATCACAACCATGTCTGACGGACAATGTGTGTGTGTAGCAGGTGTTTAAGTTATTGGTGTGTGTGTGTGTGTGTGTGTGTCTTACATGGCAGATCTGTTCTTGGGAATACTCCTCTATGTCTGCAGAGAGAGAGAGAGAGGGAGAGAGAGAGAGAGAGAGAGAGAGAGAGAGGACAGGTTCACCTGCTACTTTTAATCACAGCCACATACAGGGAAGTATGTCTCGATCTGAACATAGAGCATGTGAGAAGCGTAGATAGCTGCCAGACTGGACCACTGTGTCTTCAGCCACATAACC
>NC_139668.1:18118136-18125636 GCF_951799395.1 Argentina silus | reverse complement strand
GCAGAAAAGCGGCCATGTCAGTCCAGACTCAGAGCCATGAAGCAGAGCGTGCCCGCAGGCAGTGAAGGCTCAGAGAGTAGCTGGAGGAGGCAGGGAGATGGCACCTCCCTGATAAGATCTCAGCCCATGTGACACATCCCCGAGCTCATAGCCTAGAGTATGCATGCATACATACGCGCGTGCACACACACACACACACACACACACACACACACATACAGGCATACACACACACACACACAGGCATACGCACACAGGCATACGCACACACACAGAGGCATACGCGCACACACACACACACACACACACAGGCATGCACGCACACACACACACACACACACACACACACACTCACACATCTTTGACTCTGATCTATGGGTGCTTAGGGCAACTGTCAGCAGCAATGGTCCCCCCAGATATGGTTAGAAGCTCCGATCTGTCTTTCTCCTTTTGTCCCTTTCTCTCCCTCTCTCTCTTTCACACTCACACACACACACACACACACACACACACACACACACACACACACACACACACACACACACGCACACACTGACCCCTACGCTATCTGTGGGTTTAACTCTGCCACGGGGAAGCGGCACTTTTGAGTTTCCCAGAAGTAAGGAAGTGACAAGGTAAGCAGGTGAGGCACGATCAGTCGATCCTCCCCCAAACAGAACCTTTGACACTCGGGGGGGAAGACAAAACTGATCTTGGATCAGCACCGGGGGGACTCATTATCATGCTGTCAATGACTGTCAATCACAGTCAGCAGCAGGGCCACGTTTCACCTCTCCCTTCTAATCAAGGACTGCAGGGGAGGGATAGACTCCAGACGAGTTGACTATCTGACGAGAGGCTTAACTATTACTGTGTGTGTGTGTGTGTGTGTGTGTGTGTGTGTGTGTGTGTGTACTTCTCCCTCAGTGTTCAGTGATGACTGGACTCATGCCCATGCGGAGGATGAGCTCTTTACGAGGCTGTTCATTGGCTATAACAAGTGGTCCCGCCCCGTACGGAACATCACCGATGTGGTCATCGTCAAGTTTGGCCTCTCCATCGCACAGCTGATCGATGTGGTGAGAGCTAAAACACACACACACACACACACGCACGCACACACACACACGCACACACACACACACACACACACACAGGCATACGCACACACACACATACACACAGGCATACGCACGCACGCACACACACGCACACACACACACACACACACACACACACACACACACACACACACACACAGGCATACGCACGCACGCACACACACACACACACACACACACACACACACACACACACACACACACACACAGGCATGCACACACACACATACACACACACACACATACACCCTACCACTCACGACCATAATCATCCCACGTTTTATACCAAAAATAAAATAATCCATCCATCCATCCGTTCCTCTCCTCCCTCCCCCACAGGATGAGAAGAATCAGATGATGACCACCAACGTCTGGCTGAAACAGGTGAGCTGCTGTTAGATTGTGTTACGGTACTGCTGTTAGATTGTGTTACGGTACTGCTGTTAGATTGTGTTGAATGTGCTGTGTTGTGTTGTGTTCTGTTGTGTTGTGGTGTGTTGTGTTGTGTTGTGTTGTGTTGTGTTGTGGTGTGTTGTGGTGTGTTGTGTTGTGTTGTGTTATGGTGTGTTGTGGTGTGTTGTGTTGTGTTGTGTTGAGGTGTGGTGTGTTTTTGTAGCGTGTTGTGTTGTGTTCTGTTGTGTTGTGTTGTGTTGTGTTGTGTTCTGTTGTGTTGAGTTGTGTTGAGTTGTGTTGTGGTGTGTTGTGTTGTGGTGTGGTGTGGTGTGGTGTGTTGTGTTGTGTTGTGTTGTGTTGTGTTCTATTGTGTCGTGTCGTGTTGTGTTGAATACTGTGCTTATGAGCAGTAGATGGATGATTGAGTACAGTATGTATTGAAACCCACAGTACAGGAAGGTAGAGGTGTCTGAATACTGGCTCCCCACCAGCGGTGAGGGGATGTGATGAATGTCTCTGTCTGAAGGTGAAGAAACAACTCTCCTCTCTTGTCTCTGTGTCGCGTCCCCTCGCCCCGTGTGTGTCTATGCCTCCAGGAGTGGAATGACTACAAGCTGCGGTGGCGTCCATCCGACTTCGACAACGTGACCTCCATCAGAGTCCCCTCAGAGCTCATCTGGGTGCCTGACATTGTCCTCTATAACAAGTGAGCGGATTGTCTTACACGCACAGACACACACACACACACGCACGCTTGCGTACACACACACACACACACACACAGACACACACACGCACGCACACACACACACGCACGCACACACACACACACACACACACAGACACACACACACACGCACGCAAACACACACACACGCACGCACGCACGCACACACACACACAGACACACACACAGACACACATACGCACGCACGCGTGTGCACGCACAGACACGCACGCTTGCGCGTACACACACACACACACACACACAAACACAGTCCTACATTAAAGGAACAGAAGAGAACCCCCCTCAGGGTTCAGCTAGCAGGCCTGTGTGTTTCCACACACCCACACACACATCAGAGATATTTCATCATCAACATTTCATTCATATTTAATCCGGACGCTCCTCCAGCGCGCGTGGCTTGCGGTGTGTTTACCCATGTTTGATTTGGGTTGAATAATGAAGCGAGCTGGTGGTGACTGTTGTTCACTCTCCTGCTGGGGGTCTCTCTACGCAGCGCAGACGGGGAGTTCGCCGTGACCCACATGACCAAGGCCCACCTGTTCCACAGCGGGCGCGTGCGTTGGGTCCCCCCGGCCATCTACAAGTCCTCCTGCTCCATCGACGTCACCTTCTTCCCCTTCGACCAGCAGAACTGTAAGATGAAGTTCGGCTCCTGGACCTACGACCGGGCCAAGATAGACCTGGAACCTATAGAGAATACCGTGGACCTGAAGGTCGGTCTCTGTCTCACACACGCACACGCACTCACGCGCACTCACACACGCACGTGCACGCACACGCACACACACACACACACACACACACACACACACACACACTCACACTCACACTCACACTCACACTCACTATAGAGAATACTGTCGACCTAAAGGTCACTCTCTGTCTCACACACGCACACGCAAACACACACACACACACGCACGCACACACACACACACACACACACACACACACACACACACACACACACATGCACACACACAAAATGTCTTCTACCTCCTCTCTCTCTCTCTCTCTCTCTCTAAACCCTGGTCTCCCTCTCTCCCCCCCATCAGGACTACTGGGAGAGTGGTGAGTGGGCGATCATCAACGCGGTGGGAACCTACAACACCAAGAAGTACGACTGTTGCCACGAAATCTACCCCGACATCACCTACTACTTCATGATCCGCCGCCTGCCCCTCTTCTACACCATCAACCTCATCATCCCCTGCCTCCTCATCTCCTGCCTCACCGTGCTGGTCTTCTACCTGCCCTCCGACTGCGGCGAGAAGATCACCCTGTGCATCTCCGTCCTCCTCTCCCTGACCGTCTTCCTCCTCCTCATCACCGAGATCATCCCCTCCACGTCGCTCGTCATCCCGCTCATCGGCGAGTACCTCCTCTTCACCATGATCTTCGTCACCCTCTCCATCGTCATCACCGTGTTCGTCCTGAACGTCCACCACCGCTCCTCGGCCACGCACACCATGCCAAGCTGGGTCCGCTCCCTCTTCCTGTCCGTCGTGCCCCGCTGGCTGTGCATGAAGCGCCCGCCCCCGCACCGCAGGAGGAAGGGCCTGGTTCACAGGCGCCTCCCCTTCAGGACCCCCGGCCCCTCCCACAGCGCGTCCCACACCTGGCTGATGCAGGAGTCGGAGGTCGACGTCCGCGGTTACCTGGACACGGAGGAGACGGCGAACCGTCACGGTTACCTGGACGAGGAGGAGACAGCGAATCGTCGTGGTTACCTGGACGAGGAGGAGACGGCAAATCGTCGCGGTTACCTGGACGAGGAGGAGGCGGCGAATCGTCACGGTTATCAGGACACGGAGACGAATCGTCACGGTTATCAGGACACGGAGACGAATCGTCACGGTTATCAGGACACGGAGACGAATCGTCACGGTTATCAGGATTCTGAAACAAGTCTCCATAGTTCCTCTGATAGTGACATGGACACTGACGCAGGCTTCGGGGTGAGACTTGGGGTGAGGACCCCTCCCTCCTTCGCCTGCACCCCCCCCTCCCCTCGCCTGCCCGGGTATACCCCCCACCCCCAGAATCACACCTCTCTGGGCTCTGGCCTGCTACCCCCGAGACCCTCCAAACTCAGCCTCACCCCGGACTGGGACACCCCTACTCCTGAAGTTGGTACGGCCCAGGGCTTAGCCACAGCTCTATCCCCCGCCGTGTTAAGAGCCCTGGAAGGGGTGACCTACATCGCTGAGCACCTGAGAGCTGAGGACGCCGACTTCTCTGTAAGTGCAGTCCCCTACTGTAGTACACAGTGGGGGGCAGGGGCAGAGGGAGAGGGGAAGGGGGGAGGGGCAGAGGGGAGGGGGGAAGAGGGGAGGGGGGAAAGGGGCAGAGAGAGAGGGGAAGAGGGAGAGGGGAAGGGGGAGAGGGGCAGAGGGAGAGCGATGGGGGGAGTCTTTCTCACTGTGTGTTATAGAATTAAGATTGATAGAATTGATAAAATGGGAATGCACAGCCTATCAATTCTTATTCGGTTGTGTGTGTGTGTGTGTGTTTGTGTCTCTGTCTCTCTCTCTCTCTCTGTCCAGGTGAAGGAGGACTGGAAGTACGTAGCCATGGTGATAGATCGTATCTTCCTGTGGATGTTCATCATTGTGTGTCTGCTGGGAACCATCGGCCTCTTTCTTCCGCCCTGGCTCTCCGGAATGATCTAGAACCAAACCCCATGTTCTTAATGGAATGTTACCAGTTTACCCTGCTCCAGACCATGTTCTTAATGGAACGTTACCAGTTTACCCTGCTCCAGACCATGTTCTTAATGGAACGTTACCAGTTTACCCTGCTCCAGACCATGTTCTTAATGGAACGTTACCAGTTTACCCTGCTCCAGACCATGTTCTTAATGGAACGTTACCAGTTTACCCTGCTCCAGACCATGTTCTTAATGGAACGTTACCAGGACTCTCACTCTACCAGGACCTGTAAAATGTCCTTATTTGGTCACAAAACATTTTTCTTTTTAATGTTTTATTAAAAACCTACTTGATTAGACAACAGAACTAAAACCACAAACAGTACAACCTGTGTAGGAATGATAATGCAACTATGAACAATTATTTCAAAACAATAATATTATTATTATTATTAGTGGGAGTAATAATACAATTGTTCTCTTTTTTTCTTGTTGTTAGGTTCAAGAAATGCGCTTTATAAACCTGATCCATTATCATTATTGTTGCTTTCCAGTTACAGACAGGTTGCAGGTTGCACCGTGCACTGAGTTCCCTTGATAGGAGAGGGTGAAAGTAACAACAACATTTACAAATATCATATAATATCATATAATATCATGGACCAATTGGTTAAAACTGTTGTTTTCCCGTGTTGAGATTCATATTCATGAAAGAGAGAGATAGAGAGATTGCGTGAGGCTGAGTTTTCCCTCGGTCGCTACCAATTTGTGTCTCTGTGTGAGAGATGATTTTTGAAGAGGTTTTCCGTGTCGCTGAGGAGAGGAGAGGATATGGGAGAGGAAGGGTCTTTATACACAACTGTATAATTGCTCTGACCGGTTAATTACTCTGAATGAAAATAGCCGCCAATCAGGACGTACTCAACCTCTCCTCTCCACTCTGAGCAAAACCAGGAGGAAGTGCTGTGGTAGACTGGCTGTGGCTGTGTGCTATGCAAAGAGCCCCCTCTGCTGGTGAGAACTGGGACCTTACAGGTTTGTTTGATGTGAAAACCAACTCTATTGTTATCCTGCTCTGTATGTGGGTTTGTGTGTGTCCTTTGTGCTGTGTGTGTGTCCTTTGTGCTGTGTGTGTGTGTGTGTGTGTTTGTTGTGACCTTATTCATGTCTGTTATCTTATTCCTAATTTGTATTTAATTTTGTTCTAAATCTTTTATCTCTTTTGTAAACTCTTGTATATACTGACCTTTTACCATTAAATTATTATATTAACAACTGTTATTACTGTTCTTACACTTACTCTTATAACTGCTGTATCTTGTTTTGTGAAGCTGGTAAAATGCCCTTTATACTTGAATAAACTTGAAACCTTTCCTGCTGTGTGTGTGTGTGTGTGTGTGTGTGTGTGTGTGTGTGTGAGTGTGTGTGTGTGTGAGTGCGTGTGTGCGTGTGTATGTGTGCGTGCGTATGTATGTGAGTGTGTGTGTTTGTGTGTGCGTGTGTGTGTGTGTGCGTGTGTATGTGTATGTGTGTGTGTGTGTGTGAATGTGCGTGTGAGTTCTGACCTTTCTTCTCTGCACAGTGGTTTGTGCGATAGGAAGCTGTGTTCCTAGCATTATTTCTGTCAGACTGAGAACAAATGAGAACTAAAACCCACAACTCACTCTTTCCCTCGCTGTGGCAAACACGTCAGAACAACACACTCAGTACAGTATTCACCACATGCTTACACAACCATCATACACTGAGATGCACTCAGCTCACAGACAATAAGCTGTCCTCAATGAATACATCAACTACACTTTAGATACAGTCATGATTTAAAACACTCACAGTTTGACATTCTACTGTTTGTTCCTACACTTGGGTATTTCCAGTACATATACATGTATACATGTATTTCCGTGGGGGTGTAACAGAGTCATCTGAAATGAAGGACTTGTGGTGTATCAGGTCTGGTCTGGTCTACATGAGTCAGGTCTAACTCTGGCCTGGTCCAGGTGAGTCAGATCTGGTCCAGATGAGTCAGATCTGGTCCAGGTGAGTCAGGTCTAACTGGCCTGGTCCAGGTGAGTCAGGTCTGGTCTAGGTGAGTCAGGTCTAACTCTGGCCTGGTCCAGGTGAGTCAGGTCTGAGCTTGGCCTGGTTAGCTCTAACTCTGGCCTGGTCCACAGAATCCAGAAGGTTCTTTGAGTCCAGTGCCAGTGTATGGGCGGCGGCTAGCATCTGCCTTTGACACTCCCCCTTCAGGGAGGTCACAGAGTTCTGCTGGGCCAATCGCATCTTGCTGATCAACTCCCCCAGGTCCTTATTCAGCAGCCTCTCTGTGCCCTCGATCTGGGGGGGTGGGGGGGGGGGGTGGGGGGTGGGGGGGGGGGTGGGGGGTGGGGGGGGGGTGGAGGGGTGAAGATTAGTCTTTATCTTATCCAAAACTTCAACATGATGTTGTGTTAGTGTAAAGAAGAGAGGGATGAAGGGAGTGTAGAGAGAGAGAGAGAGAGAAAGTGAGAGAGAGAGAGAGAGAGAGAGAGAAAGTGAGAGAGAGAGAGAGAGAGAGAGAGAGAGCTGCCTACCTCTGTCCTGACGGA